>NC_133618.1:438985221-439285221 GCF_048593235.1 Sminthopsis crassicaudata | reverse complement strand
GTGCATGCCTGCGTGCGTTCGCGCTCTCTCTCTCTCTCTCTCTCTCTCTCTCTCTCTCTCTCTCTCTTTCCCCTCCCCTCTTTCTTTACCTTTATCCTCTTCCATCCCATCCCACACTCAACTAAGTGCTCCATGATCTCTCCCCTTACCCATCTTTTGTCTCTGGATCCCACCTGTCCTTGAACCATAAGTAATGGTCCCCTTCTTGCCTCCTTCCCTCCTCCATTTCCTTTGGCAAGTTCACATAAATTGTCATTAAGTCACTCTTTGAAGAAACCTGCAGAAAAGCCAGAAGTGTTTGTATCTTGAGAATGACAGAAACAAACATTTATTAGTGACTAATGTGCTAATGATACTAATACATATAAAAAGAAAGTTTTTGTCCTCAGAGTTTATATTCTAATGAAGAAAGACTACAAATAAAAAAGCTGAAAAATGATGGTTGGGGAGGGGGATATTAAAGGATTTCCTTCATTGTAGTCAATATTGGTTGGTTCAGGTGACTTCTTTAGAAATAAAAATAATAGTCAGGTGACTATAGAAATAAAAATAATAATTCATTCACATGATAGGGTAAATTTTTGTCTTTAATTTTTTTTTTTAATGAGAGAATGCAGTATGGCATAATGCTTAGAAATCTGGCTTCTGAGACTGGAAGACCCAGATTCAAGTCCTGCCTCCTACATTTGGCTTTATGGGCCTGGGCAAGTCATTTAAGAATGTCTAGTTGGTGCCTCAGGCAGCTTCCTTAACTCTTGAAGTTGTGGAATTATTGCTGATGGAAAGAGATTAGAGGGGGGAGGTGGAAATTTGTACTCAGGTAATATAAATTTGTACTCAGGAAGCAATAAAGATGTTTAGTGTGAAGGAGAATATCTTCTCTATGTGAAACTGAAGGAAACCAATAATAAATGATTACTTTTGAGTTCCTGTGTATGTAGCACTGTAGTTAGTGCTTATGAAGCATCTATAGTGGAGCGTTGACTAGAGACCAGAGGCATTTGCTTGCATTCCCCTGTCATTTGTGTGCCTTAACTAGCACTCCTTATTGGATAGGAAATGGGATCTATAAAGAGTATTGAAGGACTTTGTGCTTCAGGTAATGATTGGAATAGATAATTGCATAAGGCCTTTTGAATTTCTTTTTTATTTTTTCCAAATACATATAAAGATAACTTTCAGTATTCATTCCTGCAAGACTGTAATCTCCCTCTCTCCCTCCCTTACCAGTCCCCTCCCCAAGACAGCAAGCAATCTCATATTAAATATGTGTAATCCTTTTAAATATATTTCCATATTTGTCATGTTGTTCCAGAAAAATCAGACCAAAAGGGAAAAACCATGGGTCTCTTGAATTTTTAAGTTTCTCAATCAAAACAATTCTGATGTAAGATACTTATTCTTCCCTTAGGCCTCTGAAGGACTGCAGGACACTTTCACTAGGTGGTTTGGATCTTCCTTAGGATAATAAAACCAGTAAATTCCCTAGGCCATGAAATTAGATGAAATTTTTTTTTTTCTATCACTTGTTCACTCTTCCCCTGACATTCTCTTGCAGTGAGAATAATGTAAGGAGACAAAGGGATAACCACTATTGTGCTATGGTTTCAACCCATGAGAAGGACTGTCTTATGGAGGAATGATTTGTCCTCCATAGATTCAACTCAGTAAGAAGGAATTTTCTAACAATTAGTTACTTAAAATTGGAATAGGCTGTCTCTGAAATTTGAGGTTCCTATTATCTTTTTTAAAGTTCTTTTTTTAAATTTAAGTTTTTTAATTCTCAAAACATGCATGGATAATTTTTCATCATTAACCCTTGCAAAACCTTGTGTTACAACTTTTCCCCGCCTTCCCCCCACCCTCTCCCCTAGATGGCAAGTAATTCAATATGTTACCAATATGGTAAAAATATGTTAAATCCAATATATGCATTTTTATTTATATAATTATCTTGCTGCACAAGAAAAATCAAATCAAAAATGAAAAAATGAGAAAGAAAATAAAATGCAAACAACAACAACAGAGTGAAAATGCTATGTTGTGAACCACACTCAGTTCCCACAGTCCTCTCTCTGGGTGTAGATGATTCTCTTCATCACAAAATCATTGGAACTGGTCTGAATCATCTCATTGTTGGAAGGAGCCATGTCCATCAGAATTGATCATTATATACTCTTGTTATGTACAATGATCTCCTGGGTCTGCTCATTTCACTCGGCATCAGTTCATATAAGTCAAAGTGTCTCTGTATTCATCCTGCTGATGGTTTCTTACAAAACAATAATATTCCATTATATTCATATACCATAAGTTATTCAGTTATTCTCCAACTGATGGACATCCATTCAGTTTACAGTTTCTTGTCAGTACAAAAAGAGCTGCCACAAACACTTGCACATGTGGGTCCCTTTCTCTCCTTTAAGATCTCTGGGATGTAAGCCCAGTAAGTAATACTATTGGATCAAAGGGTATGCACAATTTGATAGTCCTTTGGACATAGTTCCATATTGCTCTCCAGAATGGTTGGATCCGTTCACAGTTCCACCAACAATGTATCAGTGTCCCAGTTTTCCTATAGCTTAGAAAAAGATTCATCATGATCTTTTCCTGTCATCTTAGCCTATCTGAGAGGTGAGTAGTGGTATGAGGTTCCTATTATCAAAGATACTACAGCATAGACTCAAGGACTTGTCAGGGAGGTTACAGAAGAGATTCATGTTTCAGTAACTCTTGTGTTTTTATGATCCCTGATCCTCCTGTATTTCTTTTTTTTTTCCCTAAAGATTGGAACCATGATTTCCCTGGAAATTCTCAACAAGCAGATAAAGGCTGAGCTTATAATTTAGCATATATGGTCATTCAAAGATAGGTCTGTGTTGTTCAGTAGTCTTCATTACACTTTTCTCGTCTGTTAGATATAGGCTGTATAGATTTTAAAATCTAGAAATTCTATGCTTAAAGAAGGATAACAGCTGAAGAAAATTATCAAAGGAATTGTTTCTATGTACAATTAATCCTTAGTAATTATTGGTAGAGAAAAAAAGAGAGGCCATAGGGCAGGATCTAAGTGTTAACCAACCCTAGCCCTAAGCTAAGGTTTACTCTGCCTTTCCAGGCAGTGCCATCCCACCTTTCTGAATCAGTCTCAAGTCTCACACAACTCTCTTCCTGTGCTCCAACTGAATTATCCCCCAATTTCTTTTTCATGTGCTTTCCTCAGGTTTTTAATAATTCAACTTTTTACACTTGAAATGCCCTCTAGCACCTCCCCTTTTCTCTACCTTTGGGAAACCTGCCCATTCTCCAAGACCTTTACCTTCTATAGAGCTCACATAACACCTGGCTTAAACCTCCCCTATACTTACCTTATTGTTTTGTATTAGGGTTATTTATGTAAATGTCACTGAAGAAAGAGGTCAGTATCTAATTTATCTTTGTACTTCCCTACCTGGCAAAGTGCACACTGTATAATTTTACTAAGTTTACATGCAAATTTTGATTGCTTAATTGAAAAGAATTTCTTATTATCTTGGAGGCAGTATGGCATAGTTAATAGAGAGTTGACTTCAGTCAGAAAGACCTCATTCCTGCCAGACCACTGGCCTTTTGCCCTTGGGTCAATTGTTGAACTCTTCTGTCTCAAGCATCTTGTTTGTCCTTCTCAAAGCAACCATGACATCAGAGAGATGATGTCATACCATAACATGCAAGCAGATTTAAGGGAAGGAGGGCTGTGCCAGGTCACCAACCTCACTTTCTTCTCAGGGGCCAGATAGAGATCAAAACGCCTAGAAAATTGGCCCTGGATGCCATTGGCCTTTGTAAACTAAGGTCTTTATTTAACAGGCTTCAGTTTGCCTAAAATTGAGGTTAGTTATGGAAAAAAAAGTTAAAGAATGGCTTTTTTTCCCTAGTTTAAAAAAATTTGATCTGGGGGGGAAAGACCTTCAGGATTTATGGCCAAAACAGAAATAATTGCTATTAACAGACCCCAAAGACCACTTGTTGCTTGGCTTAGGATATATTGTTGGCCAATCTATGAAACCAGAGTGACTTGGGACTTAAGGACCAAGCCTTAAGAAATATCTTGTGCAGCATGACAAACATGGAAACATTTAGAAAAATTGCACATATTTGGCCCATGCAGGATTGCTTGTCGTCTTGTGGAGAGGAGAATGGGAGAAAAATCTAGAACATAGGGTTTTGCTATAAATCCAAGGTATCCTATGAGGTTTCAGCAAATTTATATTTCTTTGGACAGACCACATGTAGGAAGGGGAAGCGGGGAGGAAAAGAAAGGAAAGGAGGGAAGGAGGGCAGAGAGGAGAAAAAAAGAGAGTGAGCAGTCAGTCGAGGGTGTGAACTGTGTTGCCTGGTCTATGATGGGATAGCTACTGATCATTGCCCTTCTTTCTGGAAGATGACCATAACTTCAGGAACTCCCAATAGGAGTTCCCCCGTGAGAATGAAAGCATTGGTCCAGTTAAGAAAAAAAAAGAAGAGAGATGGTGCCTAGAAGCATGTCATGCTTTTAATACTTTTTGATGATGAATTAAAAGTATCTTAATTTTGGTTACCTAACCATGAAGGATAAAAATTCTTTTTTAAAAATTCATTCATCTTAATGGCTTTATAGACATAAAGTTAAAGCATTTAAAGTGACTCTTGGGTTCCCTCTTCAAAATTGTTCACTTATGTCTGTGACTGCATTTGTGGTTTTTTTTTTTTCTTTTAATTTAATTTTTAATTTTTTTAATTAGAGTTTTTTATTTTCTAAACATGTACATGAGTAATTTTCAACATTCACCCTTGCAAAACATTGTATTGTATGAGGATAAAAATTCTAAGCTGATGGTAAATTTTGTTTAGAGGTCTAGGGAATTGTACCATTTGTTGTTAATTCAAGCTATTTATCCTTGTAATATAGCATCTAGTATTAGGGGAATAAATTTTTCCTTTGAGTTTTTGATTTTGTTTTTCAGGCCTAGTATGCCAAGATCAAGTTGTTTTATTTATTATCAATAGTATTCCATTTTCCCAAACATTTGCAAAGATAAGTTTTTAGCATTCACCCCTGCAAAACCCTATGTTCCAGATTTTTCTCCCATTTTCCTCTCCACAAGATGACAAGCAATCCTGCATAGGCCAAACATGTGCAATTTTTCTAAACTGTTCCATGTTTGTCATGCTGCACAAGAAAAATCAGATGAAAGGGGAAAAACCATGAGAAAGGAAAAAAAAAAAACAAGCAGACACATGGCAACAACAAAAAAGGTGGAAATACTATATTTTAATCCACATTCAGTCTTCACTATAGTTCCCTCTCTGGATTCAGATGGCACTTTCTGTCATAAGACTATTACTATTAGAATTGCAAGGTCAAGTTCTTAACCACATGTGTCAATCTGTATTAAAATGAATGGTTTAATAGGTCAGTTTTTTTTTTTTTTTTTCCTCTAGCTAAGATGGTAAAATTGTTGACCTTAAAAGTTAATATGTTACCTGAGGTGGGGTGTATTTTTTTGTTTTTTGGTTAGTTTCAATGCATAATTATTATTTAATGCATACACAACCTTGGGTTAAGTACAGAAGTATATTTGGCATTGCCCTTCTTTCATGGAGTGTAGTTAATAATATCTTTTTTTTTTTTTTTTTTTTTTTTTTTTTTTTTTTTTTTTTTTTTAAGGCTGGGGTTAAGTGACTTGCCCAGGGTCACACAGCTAGGAAGTGTCTGAGACCAACTTGAACTTGGGTCCTCCTGAATTCAAGGCTGGTGCTCTATCCACTGCGCCACCTAGCTGCCCCCTAGTTAATAATATCTTGTACTTATAGCATACTTTTTACAGACACTTCACAAAAAATCCTGTGAATTAGTTAGCATGTGTTATTACTCCCATTATGCAGATTAGGAAAGTGAGGCTCTACTAGGTAAAGTCAACTTGTTGATAACCTATAAGAATAGTAAAAAGGATAGCTGAAACTTCATTATCACTTGTCACTAGATCTTTTTGATCCAGAATATTAAAATTCCTGTCACAGACCATAACCCTTTTCCTTCTCTCTCTCTTCTCTCTCTCTCTCTCTCTCTCTCTCTCTCTCTCTCTCTCTCTCTCTCTCTCGTGCGCGTACACTCTCTGTTTTTGACATTTTTTATTTTTAAAACATTTGCAAGGATAATTTTTTTAACATTGACTCTTGAAAACCTTGTATTCCAATTTTTCATCCTTTTTCCCCCACCTCCTCCCCTAGATGACATGTAATCCAATATATGTTTGTTTGTTTTTTCCCCTGAGGCTGGGGTTAAGTGACTTGCCTAGAGTCACACAGCTAGGAAGTGTTAAGTGTCTGAGACCAGATTTGAACTAGAGTCCTCCTGAATTCAAGGCTGGTGCTCTATCCATTGCGCCACCTAGCTGCCCCCCAATATATGTTAAACATGGTAAAAATATATGTTAAATCCAATATAGGTATACATATTTAAACAATTATCTTGATAGCTGAAACTTTTAACTTAAGTCTGCTGATTCCAAGGCCTATCTGTGTTCTCTCACAGTATACCCGGTATATGATAATAGTATATGAAAAATGTGTAAATTATTATGGGGACTCAGAAGAAAAAGAGAAAACCTTATAGCTTGGAGATCAAGAAGAAATCTACAATTGTCGCTATTTATGATCATCTCACTATTAAAATTCTAATTTTTTGACCAGACATTTTATCAGTTATTCAGAACATCAAAACATTTGTTTTGATCTGTGATTTGCCTAAGTTAGCCCCTGAGGCCTCTGGACTTGAGAACCAAAAATACATAATAATGTTTAATAAACTTAGGAGTGGAGTTAGAAAGATAAGATCTGTCTCAAATTAAATCTCTTATGGTTATGTCCCTTTGAATGATTCATATTAATTATTTTCCCAGGTACTTTATGTGCCTTTTAAATTAAATTGAAACATTAACATTTTGTGGTTAGAATATGTATTTCAGTTCTTCAATGACAGTTTTTTATTAGTCTACTGAGGTGGGGGTTTTTGTTTTGTTTTGTTTTGTTTTTTTGTACTCACCCTGCCATCCAAAGGTTGGTGAAAAGAACCATACTATCCCCAGATAGGAAAGTATTCTTGTTGCACTGGTACTGAATTAAGAAGGAATTCTCTCTTTCTGTGTTTCCTCACTCCATTTAATTTTTCAAAACTTAATGAAAATCAAAATTTTAGCATCATTTAAAAAATATTGAGGTATTGATCTGTAGAAAATGCATTGATTAAAAGCTTGTTTATTTCACATTGATTTCTGTGATAAATATAGATTACCTTTGTAACACGTAACATTATGGCTTTCTTCTCCCACCCACCCCCCCTTTTTTTTTTCTTCAATTATTACTGCAAAATACAGGTCCCCAAATGCTTGTTTGGAGTTAAAGACAGCGATCTGGCTAAATGATAAGACAAGACATCATTTTGGTAAGTGAAGCCCTATCTATGTGAGAAACTTTGGGTGAGTAATTAGGAAATAATGGTTGTTCTCTTTATCTTTCTATTTCTTTCTGACTAAAAGGGATTGTAACTGTAATACCTGTTTTAAAGGATTTTGAAACTTCACTTACTCTGTTTGACATTTCTAAGTGTTCTTTCTTTATTTTATTAAATAAGGTTTCTAGAGATCTTTATGAAACTTTAAAAATTACCTTATTGTCTGGATGAGACCTTGATGTTTTGGAAAGGACACAGTTTTTTTGAGTCAAAATATCTTGCACCAATCTTACACCTTAATTTCCCACTTTATTTTGATTTGGTGACAATCGTCTCTTGGCTATTTCATGAACAAGACACTCCATCTTTTGATTCCAGGCATTTTCTCTAGCTGGCTATTTCCCATGCCTACAATGTTTTTTTTCATCTGCTCTGTCTCCTGGCTTAAGCCCCAATTAAAATTTCATCTTCTATAGGAAGCCTTTTTGAACTCTGTTTAATTATTTCTTACTTATCCTGTAATGTAACTTGTTTGCACTTATTTTGTTTGATTGTAGACTCCTTGAGGGCGGGTACTATCTTTTGCTTCTTTTTGCATTCCTTAGGCACAGTATCTGACCCATAGTAAGTAAATGCTTATTAGCTATTTTCATGGGTGCAAATTTTAGCAGTGCTACTTACAACTTGTATAATCTTGGTTACCTTGCTTAACTTTTTTTGGGCCTCATCTTATAAAAAAAAGGGAATTTGGACTTAAAATTATCATTTAGCTCTAAATTCCGTAACTTTATTTTTCATTGTCTATGGCTTTGGAATGTAAAGGTTTTGATTATTGACTAAAACTAATAAGAGAGTTACTTCATGAGACAATAGGAAGTCCTAGATTTAGAGTCAAAAGACCTTTATTTGACTTGATTCTTGGCTTTTCCACTTATGTATATGGCCCTAAAAATTTAACTTCTTTGAGCCCAAGTTTTCTCTTTTGTAAGAGGAAATAATTATCTTTGTCCTGCTTATCTTTACTGGTACTGTAGTAAAGATAATTGAGTAAATTCAAAAGTGCTTTATAAATTATAAAGCACTATATAGAAATATTAGAAATAATTATAGAAGTTGAAGAAATAATTGTAGTTTTGGGGGCTCAGCAAAGAAATATACACTAGTACTTATAGGTAACAGCATCTAATTGTTGTTGCTGGGACAGGTAACTTTGGAAAAATTGTGCTTTCCTAGTTGTTGATCAGAATTTCATCTGCCAGCATAACTTAAACCATGAGCCATGACCCTACTACTCTGAATCTCTGAGACTCTAAGTCCAAGTACTGAAAAGTTGTACTACTATAAGGTTTGGTGATCAAGACCTTCCATGCTTTCTGGAATGTCTCAAAATGAGTGAAGTGAATTTAGCTACAAACTTCAACAGTATGGAAAAACTTTTTTTTTTCTTTTTTCTTTTGCTGAGGCAATTGGGAAGTGACTTGTCCAGGGTCACAGAGCCAAGAAGTGTTAAATGTCTTAGGCCAGATTTGAACTAAGGTCCTTTTGATTTCAGGGCTGGTGCTTGATCCACTGTGCCACCTAGCTGCCTCTTGGAACCCTTTTTAGGAAAATAATCTTCAGTACATGGCAGGAAATGATTATACCTAAAAGACAAGATCAAGTCATTCGGTTTATTCTTTTGCTCTTTCATTCATTCATTGAACATTTATTAAATATCTATTGTGCCAGGTGCTGCCTTGTTTAGATGATATATAGTCCTTGCTCTCATTGTTAACGGGTTTAGTAGAAGATTGGTAACACACAAACATTGATGATTATAATTTAAACATTACATGATATATTTTAAAGATTTGTCCTCAGAAAACTTTTGTATTGTATTTTTATTTTTATTTTTGTTTATATCCATATAATTAAAAGCATGTAATAAGTTAACAAATTTGTGGTATTTAAAATTTTATCTGGTGTAACTTGGTGCATTTTAATTTTATGTTTAATTTTATTATATGTTTGGTTATTTCGTGCATACAGATATCGAATACAATAATTTTAGAGATTTTTTGATTAAAGATGTTTGCAAATATAACACCCAAATGTTAATGCTATGAGTGTCTACTGCTGGCATGATTGCTAATTGTGACAAACTACATAACTTTTATTTATTTATTTATTTTGCATTCTAAAGTAAACTTTTATTGACACTTTTTGTTTTTGCATCTCTTAACATTTCTTAGCATATCCCTTCCTCTCTTCCAGAAAACAATACTTTATAATAAAGAATAAAAGTTAAGCAGAACTAACCATCATATTTTAAAAAGCTTGACATTATATACCTTTAGACCCTCTTCAAAGTGAGAAAGAATGACTTCTTGTTTGTTTCTTTTCTTTTCTTTTCTTTTGATCCAAATTTAGTTATATAATTTTGAAGCATTGAGTTTCAATTTTTTTTTCCATTTGCATTATTATAGTTGATGTATATATCATTTTCTTGGTTGTTTACTTCATTTTGCATCAGTTCGTATAAGTCTTCCCATGCTTTTCTGTTTTCATCATATTCATTGTTTCTTTTAAAATTTTTCCAATAATCAAGCAATACTTTTTTTTCTTCCATATGGTGGCCAGGTGGAGAAAGGCATTTTTAAGACATTTTAAAATTTGAAATGTTACAGGTTTTTTGTCCTTTGGAAAAAATCTGAAAGTAAAAAAGTATGTTCAAACAATAATTTCATACCTATAAGTCTTCTTACTTTTTATTGATAGGGAAGGAAGGGTTAGATATGTCTGATTCTAATTCTGTTATTTTTATGCCTGCTAGGATATCCCGATTTAAAAAGAGTATTTTGAAATTCTATCTTTTAGGGGGAACAGCCTTTCTTGTTGATTGAACCATAGGATATAACTGAAATACATAAGTATGCATTGTAATGTATGCATTATGAGAAACTTTTTTTTCCTCTCTTTTAAAAGGTTGCCTCTCTGTCTGTTTGGTATATTTGTACTGAATAATCATCACCATGGTTTTGGATGACCTTCCAAACTTAGAAGATATTTATACTTCCTTGTACTCACCAACAATGGAAGATTCAGAGTTGGATTTTGACTCTGGATTGGAAGATGATGACTCAAAACATGACAATATTTTGGGGAATTCTACTATCTTTATGGCTTTCAAAGGAAATATAGATGATACAGACTTGAAATGGAAATTGGATACCATACTGGAAAATGTTCCCAGTCTTTTACACATGGGTAATGTGCTTTAAGTGTCTTTTAGTGTTTATATGATTGTCTTGAATTATATATAGTTAAACCCATTGACAAAAACATGGGAGTAACTCAGGTTGGAGCACTGTTTGAATTAGTAAAAAAAAAAAAAAAAAAAAAAAAATCTGAACTTTAAAAAGAAATTAAGATGTGTTATTTTCAATTAGGAAATTGTAACTAGGCTAAGAACTTTGTCTAATGTCCCTAGAATATATTTTACTAAATAAGAATAATTAGCATTTAGCTAATATACTTATCATTACACACTAAAGAAGACTAAAAGAATTTGTCTTCTTAACTTAAAATTTTCCCAGAAGTTTTGTGCATACCATTAATATTCTAGTGCTAAGACAGACTTTAGTGTATATTCTCTCAAAATTATCCCAAATTTTGATTTGTTATAATCTGAATTAACTTTTCTATAGTCCTAATTTATTTTCTAGGAGAGAAAAATCTTTTTTCAAGGAATTTGGATGTTTTAAACTAACTTCTCTAGCAGTTACCTAGCACATGTATTCAGAACCTTAATTTGTAAGTCACATTTATTAATGTTGTATGTAATACACCAAGGACCTTTTTATTCACAAAGAAGCTGTTACATCATATTAAGTTGGTGTTTAACATTGTTTATTAAGATACAGAATCCTACTTTTTTGGTGATTTTAAGAAATATTACAAAGTAACTAAATTTAAAATGGTATCATTAGGTCTGGGTGCTGTTCTAAAATAGAAAATGCTTTTAGGCAATCCCCTTCTTCTGAATGACCCTTACATTTGCAAAAACCTTTGAATCTTTTTTTCAAGAGAGTTAAATTAATGTTTTATGGAGGACTTATGCTCTTAAGGCCTTTCCTGGAGCCAGAAATGACCAGGAGAGTCTTTTGCCTAAGATTTTCTTCTAACTCAGCAAACTTAATGACAAACACTTAAAGAACTCTTGTCAGTCTTTCCCAATTAGCCCCACCAGAGCTCTTTCCAAAGAATCATAGAACTCTAGTATTGGAAGCAACCTTAGAAATTGTCAAGCTCAACTCTTGACCTGAAACGTGATTATGCATTATAATATACTATCTTTATTAGAGCCCCCATTGTACCAGCTATAGTAGGGCTAAGGGTAGGAAGGCCTTCCAATCACAATTAGGATTTCGAGTCTCAGAGTGACAGAACTTAGAATTTGGAAGGAACCTCAGAGATCATTTACTCCAATGCCTACATTTTATAGAAAGGAAGAAACTGAGGTTCAGGGATAGGATGTCACTTATCAAAGTCATGCAGTGAGATAATAGAGAGTCTGGACTAGAAACTAGGTTTCCTGATTCTTCATCCTTTGTTATTTCCATTATGCCATGAAAGCATTTCCATCTATTACTTCCCAGTCAAGAACCTAGAGTCATTCTTTGTATTGACTCTTAAATTCATGAACCTAACGTTCTGGGACTCTTATTAATATATTTCATCTTTCCAGCCGTCACTCTCAGTACTGCCTAGGTGAAGCCTTTAATCTTTTTTTTTCAATTCTGCTTTGTACTGTCACTTCAATATGATAGTCACATGTTTTTGCTTGTTTGTACTTTTTCTTTTCCAGACTTCTCTTAAGAATTAACTTTTTTCCCTTCACCATGTGTCCCTCTTTCTTCTCTTAAGCCTTTCATTATTATTTTCTTTTACCCACTCTCCTCAATTTGTGTACTCAGTTTGAATTAAATTGATTTTCATTAATGATAATAATTTATATAATGTTTTACACTAGGCAGAGAGGTTTGCTAATAATTCTGTGTGGTAGGCAGTACAATCATGGTTATCCCCGATTTATCACTTAGGATGCTAAGACTTAAAAAGGTTACATGATGAATCCAGGGTCTTATCATCATATTGGGTTAAGGATCTGGATTTGAATCTAGCTTTATTACTTGACATCTGTGAGATCTTGGGTAGGTCACTTGACTTTTCTGTGTCTAAGTTTCCTCATCTAATAAATGACTATTGGACTATGTGACATCCAAGATCCTTTTCAGCTTAAAATAAAAAATAACAATAATATTACTATAATAGTTATTCAGTGGCAGAGCCAAGATTAAAACTTTTTCCTGGTCCTAAGTCTTGAGCTAAGACTTTGTTATATTGTATAATGTAGCCTATTTCCCCAAGCTTCATTATAATGAAACTTAACAAATCTGAAATAATTCACAGTAATTCATCAACTCCTTTTGGTTTATCTTACATGCAGATCATTCCCAGATTTGCCTATTCAGACCCCTGAATATCAGTGACTTGTAACCAGATGCCTATTAAACACCTCCAATTGGATGTCCTTTGGGCATGTCAGCCTCAGTGTATCTAAAACAGGAATTGTTTTTTAAAAACCCTCTTCTCTAATTATGCTATTTCTGTCGAAGGTTCTACTAGGTTTGTAACTGAGAACTCATCTTAGTAACTTTTCTCTCTCATGCCTTGTATCCAATGCCAACTCTTGTTGATTACAAGTCCACAACTCACTTTGTCACCCCTCAAATTCAGTCCAATCTTACCAATTGCCTAGACTATTTTAGTAGCTTCCTAGTGGGTCTCCTTGCTTCTAGTCTTTCCCTTTTCTTATCCATCTTGCATGTCACTGCTTTTGCTCCCTCTTTCCTCAAGGTTAAAAAAAATGAATGTCTCTGTTTGGCATATAATGTCCTTCTACATTCATCCACCATTTTAAACTTCTTGCATGTTGTTCTTCACACTTTTTGTTTCAGCCAAACCTTTTATTCTCTCTTTGGGATATTTCATCTGGTTTAATACTGCCTCCTGATCATCTTCCTATTCCTAGTTCCCTTCAAGGCTCAGTATAAATGACACTCTCACAAAGACCCATATTGATTCTTTCTTGTACTTGATCCTCAGTAATCCACTGAAATTGTTCTTCATTTACTTTGTATAATACAGAGTTTATATTTCTGTGTTAATATTATTTTTCCCCAATAGAGTATAAGTTCCTTGTGGATAGAAGTTATTTTAATCTTGTTTTTATATCTCTGTGTGCCTTGCACGTTTTAAGTGCTTAATAAATACTTTTATGAATGAATGAATAATTTGAGAGATTGGGAGTATAAATTAATAATAGACTTTTGTGTGTAATAACTTTAAATACTTGTTCTTTATCTTGATTGAAAAATGCATTATTCATTCTTCCATTGCCTACTGGATACAGAGCACTGTGTTAGATATTAGAGAAAGTAAAAAGACAAAATAAGTCATGACCCCTATTGTAATCTTATAATTTAATGGGGGAAGCAATATACATAACTGTGCAATAACTTTAAAACCTAATAGAACATGGTGAGAGCATGAGAAGTAGAAAGTGCTATGTGATGTCCCAGGAAAGAAATAATTCTGACTTGAAGAATGAGGAAAGACTCAATGGAGAAAGTTGCACTTAAAAAAAAAAAAAAATGTATATTTAGTCAGTATAATCCAGTAACAAAACTTTCTTAGTTTATTGAGATAGTCCTTTCCCTTTTGGCATTATTTTTTTTTTCTACTTTAAGTACTGTAATAATAATATGGTGTAATAATTTAACCTTTCTTGCTCCTGAGTTTTTCTATACTGCAGTGAAGATTTTTTATGGTGAAGTTGGATGATAGCTTAATGGATGAAATGTCATTAGCTTTCTCACTTACCCACATCAACAGACAGCATGTATTTCTATGTGCCAGGCACTGTGCTAATACTGGAGTTACAAATACAAGCAAGCAAGCAATTTAGTCCTTGATGTTAAGGAGTTTACAACTTATGGAGAAAGACAAGCCAAAAAGGGAACTAGAAAGGGAGAGTTGGGAGCACATAGGAGGCAACATTGCATGGAGGCTTCATTTCAGACAAGGTGGGGAAACAGTCATCTCTTAAGGTCTAGAGACTGAAGGGCAAAATCCAAGGTTGCATTGGGTAGCCAAGGATGATGACTAGAATGCAGGCATCACTGTGTGGAGATAGCTGGGAAGAGCATAGGGAGCTCTATTCCATGGATGACACACTTTTTTCTGTTTCTCTTTTAACCAAGACTCCAACAAGCTCAAAGTACAGAAGGTGGAACCTTGGAACAGTGTCCGTGTTACATTTAGCATCCCCCGAGAAGCTGCAGAACGGTTACGAATTCTGGCTCAGAACAACAACCAGCAACTCCGGGACTTGGGGATTCTCTCCGTTCAGATTGAAGGTATCTTTCTCTGCCATTTGCTCATGTAGGTAGTTTCAATTATGGTAGTGGTAGGAATCACCAGAAATAAGAAGCCTGTATTTTATATTGGAGCAGCTTTATAGATATTTTTAAATTATATAATTGTCAGGCCTGCTGAATGATGGCCAGATCATAAACCAATCTGTGTTTCCTGTTTTAGCAGCTAAGAGTGGAAGATGGGTTGAGGTTGGTGCTGTCTTGTCACTCTGCTACCCAGTCCCCTTTGGGATCCAACTTACTGCATTTGTGAGTCATGATTCATGGATATAACAATGGTTGTCATGATATAAACATAGCTTTCTAACTTTAGGGTGTGTGCAGCAAACTATAGGCCACTTGCTCCCCCTTCTCTGTTCTACCATCCCCAAGGGTTCAATGAAATAGTAGAGATGGTGGTGGCCATTTTTGCTGTGCTAATAGGAAGAGGTGCTGCCATCATGTTGGCTATGGCTGGGGAAATAATCCTCTCCTTAAAACTATCACTTCCTGTCCTCCCTAATCTATGTTTGGCATAATATTAGGGAAAAGTCTTTTTCTAAGAATCATTCATAACGTTGCTATAGATTCTTGGCAACCTGACTGAGTTATGACTAAAGATTGGGAACTAGTGCTTTAATAATTTTGTTAGGGTACTTTGGGATTTTAATAATTGAAAAGACTCTAGCTTTAGCATACTTACATGTTTATGATTTCCTTCCTTTTTTTGGAAAGCAGGAGAACTTGTTTTTTTCCTTTTAATTCACATATTTAATTTCATATTCTTTAATATATAACAATTTCAGACAGGCTCTGCTAAAAGAGTTGCTTCTGTAGTATAGATAAGCCTTTGGTAGGCAAGTCACAGTATTCCTCTAGCAGTCCCTAGTAAACATGTACTTTCCTGGATACACAAAATTAAAACTACTGATTATGTCATCAGTATGGAAAAACATTCAGTTTTTTAGTAATAGAGGATGGGTTTGCGCTGGTTGTTCTATTCACTTTCTTTCTGTCTTCTTTGTAATTAAGAGCCTTAGATTGGCTCACAAAAATTTTAGAGCTACAGGGAACCTTAGAGCAGGGCTTCTTAAACTTTTTCTGCTTATGACTCCCTTTCCTCCAATAAATTTTTATGTAACCTTGGGTATATAGGTTTATAAAATTGGTACACAAATCAAATATTTGCTGATAGTAAATCATAATTTTGTGATCCTCCCCCACATTCAGTTATCTGACACCATATGGGGTCACAACCTACAGTTTAAGAAGCTTTTGCCTTAAAAATCATCTGATCCAAACCTTATATTTTACAATAGGGAAATTTAAATTCCAAAGAAATTGTGTAATTGGCCACAGTCGTATTAATTAGTAGCCCGAAGAAGGTTTGACTCTATGGAACAGAGCAAAGTAACTTTCTTGGCTTTGATAGAACCATATTTTTGTGGTTACATAGTCACAAACTTCATTAAGGAAGATCAAGAAGAGAAGTAGTCATTGTCACATTTTAAATTCTAGTCATCTGTGCTTCTCTCTGTCCACAAGATGGAGCTATTTTCCTGGAAAGAAAATTTGGATAAACTATCATATAGTTTATTTCTTGGAACTCCTTTTTTTCATCTATGAACTGTTTCATCTTGTACAAAAGCCAATAAATATTACTTCGGTAAATGGTTTCCCCCCCCCTTTTCTATATTTTTTAATAATTGTTATATATAGTTTAAAGGGTCAAAATTCCTTCAGCATTGAATATCTAATTAAATCTTTTCATTTCAAAAAATGATATCTGGCACTGTTTAGTGGATAGAGGAAGCAAATGCTATCTGGATATTATCTGGAATTCTAGAACTGGGAGAGACCTAAAAGCTTATCTACTTCAACTCCTTTGCCTTTGGATAGATCCTTCTATACTATTCCTTGATGAGAGGTTAACCATTTTTGGATTGTATTCTGCTTGGGTTGTCTACTAGAAATGAACAAAAAAGATAGAGGAAGGCCTTTTTGATATTTTTTCCTTGGGGACCCAGAATTTAAACCTTTGTAGAGAATTACATGGAATTTTCCAATTAAAAAAAATAAACCTATCACACGTTTGTCAAATTGTTGGGAGCAATGGGGAAGTCGTTCATTTACCTACACTTCTTACTTCCCCACTTTATATGTATACTTACAGGGTCCTAGTCCTGACAGTCCCTCTAGCCTGAGCCATTATTATTTTATTTATGAATCAAAACATCCCATTGTTTGAGAAGCAGTCCATTAATATCCGACCTGGTGATATTATGAAAGGCTTCAGGATACATCTATCTATTGATGCCATCAGGAGGAACTAATTTAACCATGAGGCTTGTCTGATTCATGGAAAATAGCAGCTAAAAAATTGATTTCTTCTGAAAACATTAAATGACTATCAGGGATATTAGAGAGGCAATTCCTATATTGGGAAGGAAGTGGCTCTAAGATAATATTTGAGGTCCCTTTTAATAAAATTATATAACTATGAAACACTTTTTGTACCTTCATTTATATATTTTAGTAGGGGTTTTTTAGATTTGGAAATTTAGATTCTAATGCTTCCAAAGCAGTTTCTGCTTAGTAGCTTTGCCTGTTACTTATTGCTAATTTTATTTCATTTTAAAATTTATTATTGATAGTTTATCAGCTATATCCAATAATATGTCTAGTGTCCCATATCTGTGGTAATTCATATCTACAAAGATAAGAGGGAATACATTTTCTCATCTCTTCTCTGGAGTCAAGCTTGGTTCAGCTTTATTTTATCCTTTTTGTTTTTTCTATTTACATTGTTATTGTATAAGCTATTTTCCTAGTTCTGTTTACTTCATTGAATCATTTCATCAGTTTTCTACTGCTTCTCTGAATTCTTTTTATGCATTATTTCTTGTGACATATTATTTTCATATGCCATAATTTGTTCCCCATTTCTCTACTTTATTTTCAGTTTTTGCAGCACAAATAGTGCTACTCTTAATATTTTGGTATGCATGGAGCTTTTCTTTTCTTTTTTTTTTTTTTTTTAACATAGCTTTTATTGACAGAACAAATGCATGGGTAATTTTTCATCACTGATCCTTGCAAACACTTTTGTTCCAACTTTTCCTTTCCTTCTCTCTACCCCCTCCCCTTGATGGAAGGAAGTTTCATACATGTTAAACATGTTAAAGTATATCTTAAATACAATATATGTGTACATATTTATACAGTTCTCTTGTTGCACAAGAAAAATCAGATTTAGAAAGGTAAAAATAACCTGGGAAGAAAAACAAAAATGCAAGCAAACAACAACAGAACATTTCCCAGTGTTCTTTCACTGGGTGTTGCTGGTTCTGTTCATCACTGATCAGTTGGAATTGAATTGGATCTTCTCATTGCCGAAGAGAGCCATGTCCATCAGAATTGATGCTCATATAGTGTTAAGTGTATAATAATTTCCTGATTCTGCTCATTTCATTCAACATCAGTTTATGTAAGTCTCTCTAAGCCTGCTGGTCATTTCTTACAGAACAATAATATTCCATAACATTCACATACCATAATTTACTCAGCCATTCTCCAGTTGATGGGTATCCATTCAATTTCCAGTTTCTAGCCACCACAAAAAGGGCTGTCACAAACATTTTTGCACATGTGGGTCCCTTTCCCTTCTTTAAGATCTCTTTGGGATATAAGCCCGGTAGAACAGTGCTGGATCAAAGGGTATGCACAGTTTGATAACTTTTTGAGCATAGGTCCAAATTGCTCTCCAGAATGGTTGGATTCATTCACAACTGTATAGAGCTTTTCTAACTGACTTCTTTAACATATATGTGCAGCTAAAAGGCCTAGGCAATTTTAGTGACTTAGTTTGTCGGATCCCAAATTGATTTTCAGGATGATTAGACCAGTTCACAATTCTAAAAATATATGAGTATGCTTATTTTTCTATTATATTTTTAAGATTATTATCTTTTGACATGATCTATGATTTATTTGGTTTGGGGTGCAACCTCAGATTTTTTATTTGTGTTTTTCATTGGTAATTTGGAGCAGTCTTTCATTAGTTGTTAATTGTTTGTTCTTCTTTTGAGGACTATTCATATCTTTTGACCATTGAAAAAAGGCCCTTTCTTGATCTTACATATTTGTGTTAATTTTGTATATACTGTAGATATCATCTCCTCATCAGTGCTGTCACTAATTTTAAAAGCCAATTTTTAAAGTTTGCTGGACCTAATGTTTTGCTTTTTATGTTTAATGAAAACTGCTATTTAACACTATACTGGGCTGTTGAAATGTTTTGCTTACCTGATTGTTCTATTTGGTAGATAGTAAATTAAGTCCTCTTTTTTGATAGGTATTTTCATTTATGTAATGTTTTCAGGTTTCAGTTTTTGGTTGTCCAGTTCCCTTTTAATTTCATCATATACTGCTTTGGAGAATTACAAAGAACTTATTTAGTGCTACATAGTTATCCTTTGTTTACATGAGGATTTTTTCTGACATTGTCCTGGGCTGAATGTATTTATTTATTTATATTGGAGTATCATTTTAACTGCCCATCGTTGGTATATACTGTTGGCTGTATTATAGTAAGACTTCATTATGTAATCTTTCTATAACAATAACAAGTATTTAGTAACTTTTGTGTACAGGACAACATGCTAAACCCATAGGAGAATTTAGATAAGACATGGTTCCTTTTGTTTGGGAGAGGGCTAAGATACTAAGAGAAGTAGCTTTACTACAAAATGGTATTTCTGGTAAGTAACCTCCTTTGGTCAGGGTTCTAGAAGGAGCTATATGATACTGAATTCTAGTATTTCCTCCTATCCAATACTAACTTGTATAAAGGCAAGATGGCAGAGTGAACTGAGAGCCAATCTCAAGCTAGGAAGACCTGGCTTCATGTCTTGTCTCTGTCACATACTGCCACTGTGATCCTGGGCAAGTTATTTAACTTTTCATTGCTCTTGGCAACATTCTGGGACTTTAAATTTCCTAGAAAACAATTGAGCCCTTGTCCCTAATATTACCTTGTCTAGTTATCATTGTGTTACTTTTTAGTTATATCCCACTTTTCATGATTCCATTTCAGGTTTTCTTTGTAGCAATACTGGAATGGTTTGCCATTTCCTTTTCTAGCTCCTTTTATAGATAAGGAAAATGAGGCAAACAGGATTAAGTGACTTGCTCAGGCTGACATAGCTAGTGAGTCTCCGAGGCCAGATTTAAACTCAGGAAGAGTAGTCTTAAGAATGCTATCTATTTTGTCATCTAACTGACCAATTTTCATGCCCTATAGAAATGATTACCATTTAGCCAGTTAGGATTGTATAGTAAAGTTGTTGGGAAAGACCCAATTCTTAGATTATCTTTGAAAGTTTGTTTACTGTCATTGAAATAGTTTCTTTTTTTCAATCTGGCTACCCTTTTCAGGTGAAGGTGCAATCAACCTGGCTCTGGCTCAAAATCGAAGTCAAGATGTTCGAATGAATGGCCCCATGGGAGCTGGGAATTCTGTTAGAATGGAGACAGGATTTCCCATGGCAGGCGGTCCAGGTAAGAATTAACTTATCACAATTAAGTATAAGTTAGTAGCCACTTGAACTTTCTAGGACTCATTTTTGGTTGACTTTTATTTACAGGAGGAAAAGAATGTCAATATGTTATTTAACATCTGATGTAATTTTTTTTTTAATAGCTTTTTATTTACAAGATATATGCATGGGCAATTTTTCACCATTGACAGTTGCAAGACCTTTTATTCCAACTTTTCCCCTCCTTCCCCCTTCCCCCTCCCCCAGTGGGCAGGTTGACCAATACATGTTAAGTATGTTAAAGTATAAGTTTAATAGAATATAAGTATACATGTTCATTTTGCTGCACAAAAAGAATCTGACTTTGAAACAGTGTACAATTAGCCTATGAAGGAAATCACAAAAGCAGGTGGACAAAAATAGAGGGATCGGGAATTCTATGTAATGGTTCATAGTCATCTCCCAGAGTTCTTTTGCTGGGTGTAGATGGTTCAGTTCATTACTGCTCTGTTGGAACTGATTTGGTTCATCTCGTTGTTGAAAATGGCCACATCCATCAGAATTGATCATCATATAGTATTGTTGTTGAAGTATACAACAATCTCCTGGTCCTGCTCATTTCACTCAGCATCAGTTCATGTAAGTCTCTCCAGGCCTTTCTGAAATCATCCTGCTGGTCATTTCTTATAGAACAATAATATTTCATAACATTCATATACCACAATTTATTCAGCCATTCTCCAATTGATGGGCATCCACTCAATTTCCAGTTTCAGGCCACTACAAAGAAGACTGACACAAACATTCTTACATATACAGGTCCCTTTCCCTTCTTTAAGATCTCTTTGGGATATAAGCCCAGTAATAACACTGCTGGATCAAAGGGCATGCACATTTTGATAATGTTTTGAGCATAGTTCCAAATTGTTCTCCGAAATGGCCGGCTGTATTCACAATTCCACCAACAATGTATCTGTCCCAGTGTCAAGATAATTGATTTAAGAAACAACCAGTTGTCAGTTTTCAGTAACTTTAGTGAAATAAACTAAATGTAATTTAGTTAACAAGCCAGACAAACAGACAAGTCTTTTTTTTGGGAGAAAGAAAGCAAACACGTCTGTGTCATATAATTCAGCTGACTTGCAGTGAAATTTCTGTTTTATATGTATTAATATATATTAATGCACATGTGACTATATGAAAGACGTGATTTTCTCCCCCAAAAATTATATTGATATATTTTGTTTTTAAATGTTACCAAAATTTTCCCCATTATCCTTTTTTTTCTCCATATAATAAAATTACTCTCTCTGTATACTTTTTACTTTGATTTTAAAATAAATTTTATTAGTATTTTTTTATTTATTTAGCACACCAAAAATTTCCCCAGTATCACTTTCCTCTCTTAGAAAGCCATCCCATATACAATTAATAATTTTTTTTTTTAAGAGAGAAAAAAATCAACAGAACTAATAAATGCCTTGATAAAGTCTGGATATATTTGCAGTGTACCACATCCATGGATCTTCCACCTCTCTACTAAGGAGTGGTATATGTGGGGAGTTGTGTTCATATCTCCTTTGGCACCATACTTATTCTGTATAATTTTGCAGCATTCATTCTTAAGTCTTTCTGTTTATGCATTTGTCGTCATTGTATATATTGTTTTCTTGTTGCTACATTTTGCATCATATTATATAAATCTTTCCCTGCTTTTTTGGACTCTGTGAAACATTTTTAGCAGTTTATTTTTGAGGGATAATTATAGCAAATAACCAATTCAAGTTAAAAAGAAATTATTAAGTATCCTCTATATGTACTTAAGCATCAGAGTACAAAGAAAGGCAAAAGCAATCTATGTCCTCAGGGAGTTCAGAGTCTAATAGGGAAGATCATAAGTAAAGGACTATTTGCAAAAAAAATATTCACAAAATAAAATGGAGAAGGAATTTAGATTTAGGAGGACTAGGAAAAGAGTTTTACAGAAGATGGGACTTGAGCTAAGACTTGAAGAAGGAAATCAGATAAGCGAGGAGGTAAAGATGAGGGAAATCTGCATATAGTAGTGGAGGAGAATGTCTACAGCTGGGAGGTGGAGCATCATAAATGGAGAGTAGGAGGAGACCAGCGGAGACCAAACAGAATTTTGTATCTAATTCTGGAGGGAATAGAGAGTGACTAGAATTGATTGAATAAGGGATAGCATGGTCAGATCAACATTTTAGGAAGATCATTTTGATATATTAGCTCAGAATTGACTGGATTGGGGAGAAACTTGAGGTAGAGAGACCAACTACCAATCTATTGGAATAGTATAGGTATAAAGTAATAAGGACTTCTGTCAGGGTAGTAACAGTATCAGGAAATCCAAAAGGATATAGCAAGAAAGAGATTTTTGAACATAGAAATGACAGAACTTGGCAGTAGATTAAACATAAGTAATCCCTAGGTTGGTTACCTGGGTTACCAGAAGAATGATGGTACCACAGCAAGATCAAACAATGATCAATTCTGATAAATGTGGCTATTTTCAACAGTGAGATGATTCATGCCAGTTCCAATGGTCTTGTGATGGAGAGAGTCATCTGTACCCAGAGGGAGGCCTATGGGGACTAAGTGTGGATTACAACATAGCATTTTCACTTTTCTTGTTGTAATTTGCTTGCATTTTGTTTTCTTTCTCATTTTTTGTTTCTTGTGCAGCGTGATAATTGTGGAAATATGTA
The DNA here is from genome assembly GCF_048593235.1 of Sminthopsis crassicaudata. Taxonomy (NCBI): domain Eukaryota; kingdom Metazoa; phylum Chordata; class Mammalia; order Dasyuromorphia; family Dasyuridae; genus Sminthopsis; species Sminthopsis crassicaudata. Next base: position 439,262,027 of record NC_133618.1, on the reverse strand, counting down.
TAGAAAAATTATACATGTTTAACATATTGGATTACTTGCTGTCTAGGGGAGGGGATGGCGGTAAGGAAGGGAGAAGACAATTTGGAACACAAATTTTGCAAAGAGTGAATATTGAAAATTGTCTAGGCATATTTTTTGAAAATAAAAAGCTTTTAAAAATGAAAAATAAATAAACAGTTAAGAAAAAAAAGAATGATTATATCTTCAACAGCCATAAGGAAGTTAGAAAGAAATGAGGAGGTTTGGGAAGAAAAATCAGTTCATTTTTGGACATGTTGAGTTTAGGAGATCTTTGTGATACACAGCCTACGATAGTAAATAAGCAGTTAGAAATAAGGCAGCTAGGTGCTGCAATGGATGGAGTGCTGGACCTACAGTTAGGAAAGATTTAAAACCAGCTTAGCTTTAAGACCCTCAGCATGTCCTTTAATCCTGTTTGTCTCAGTTTCCTCATCTGTAAAATGAGGGGGAGGGAGAAGGGCAAACCACTTCTTGCCAAGGAAGCCCTAAATGGGGTTATAAAGAATTGGACACAGTTGAAACAACTGAATAACACTTAGATATAATAAATTATCATCCTTTCACTGGTTTTGTTTTAGTATTTTCTGTTTTGGAGATCTGGCATCTATAGAGAGAGATAGATCAGCAAGTATGGATGTCTAAAAAGAGCTACCAGTACATCTATTTCTGTCTCATGCCTCTTATTCAACCTCACCTCACCCCCCACTCTCCCTGTCTCCCAATTTATCCTTGTGCTGGCCCTATTTAATAGTACTAAATTCTATAGTTCATCATTTCGACTACCTATTCTTCACCCTTAACTGATTCCCTTGTCCCCTGGTTATTTCAGTGATGAAAGTCACATCTCTGTGCCAACTGGATCCATTACAATTTCTTGTTATCTCAACTGGACACATTGCACAGTATAACCTTTATTCTTTCTCTAGTGTTTTCTTTTTCTATCTGATTCAGTAGTAGTTTCAGACTTCTCTCTCCTCAGTTCTCTAATCTCTTTTCTCCTGGCAGTCTTTTCATTAGCTCCTCCACCTTTTTAATATCTTATAATTTCTTTTCATCTTTACTCAATCCTTTCTATTTTGAATGCAAAGTGAATCTTTTTGCTAAAAGTCAATCTCTTTATGTCTGATCTGACCATGCTATCCCTTATTCAATCAATTCTAGTCACTCTCTATTCCCTCCAGAATTAGATACAAAATTCTGTTTGGTCTCAGCTGGTCTCCTACTCTCCATTTATGATACTCCACCTCCCAGCTGTAGACATTCTCTTCCACTACTATATGCCTCCCCTCCCTTCTTCTTTGGAAGCTTATCCCCAACAATCATGTCTTTTTCTCTATCTCTTCCTGTCTATTGACTCCACATTGTGAACTCTACCTCCTGCCCCAAAACTACTTACAAAAGTGGTCAAACTGACTTTTCACTTAACCCTGCCATCTCACTAAGATTTCATCCTGTTGATATTGTTCGGCCCTTAAGAAGGATGTAACAGTAATCCTAAGGCCACCTGGCTTGGGAGTGATGTAGTTGGAAATGTAGTTTCTCTTAGGCTAGCCTGCTCCAGTTTACTCTGTCTGACCAGAGTTCTGAGCCCACAAATATTTCTGGCTGTCAGATAACAGCTTGTTGGGCAGTGATAACAGAGTTTTTGAAACTAATGAGTAGCAATAATAAGGGTACTTAAAGTTAATGTAGACATAGAACAAAATTGGGTGTTCACCACTTGACTAAACGATTCCAGAAAGTTGTTCCACCCACTCTCTCCATGAGCTCTGTCCAGAGAAGTATGAATATTGTACCTGTGCATAAAGGCAGAAGCAAATCACTCACCTCTTCATCTAAGTCATAAAATTAGCATGTCAGTGACACAAAGCATCTATTTTCTCTAACTTTTTTCTATAAAATTATTTTCTTGCTCTAGTTCTTTACTAACTTTTTTTTAGAACTTAGCCTTGCTTTAATTGGCATTATAATTAAAATAAACTTTTCACATTAGTCAGGTTGTGAAAGAAGATTCAGAATAAAGGGGGGGAAAAAAGAGAAAGAAAAAAAGTAAAAATAGTATGCATTGATATGCATTCAGACTCATCTAAGTTCTTTGGATGTGGTCAGCATTTTCATCATGAGTCTTTTGGAATAGCATTATTGAGAAAGGCTAAGTCTATCATAGTTGATTGTCATACAGTGTTGCTGTTACTTTGTATAATGTTGTCTAATTTTATTTGCTTGATTCAGTATCAGTTCATGTAAATCTTTTCAAGTTTTTCTGAAATTGGCTTTCCTATTGTTTCTTATAGAACAATATTATTTCATTATATTCATATATCATAACTTGTTCAGCCATTCCCCTCCAATTCTTTACCACCACAGAGTTGCTATATTTTTGTTCATGTAAGTTTTTTTCCCTTTGTTCTGATTTCTTTGGGATATAGATTTAATAACGATATTGCTGGATCAAATGTAGTTTTATAGCCTTTTGGGCATAGTTCCAAATTGTTCTTCAGAATGGTTGAATCATTTCACACTACCACCAACAATGCATTGGTGTCCCAGTTTTCTCACGTTCCCCTCCAACATTTATCATCATCTTTTCCTGTCATATTATCCAATCTGATAGGTATGAGGTGGTACTTCAGAATTGTTTTAATTTACATTTCTTTAATCAGTGATTTAGACCATTTTTTCATATGAGCATATAGTTTTAATGTCTTCACCTGGAAACTGCCTGTTCATATCCTTTTTGGGGAATGTCTTATGTTCTTATAAATTTGTTTCAATTCTCTATATATTTGAGAAATGAGACTTTTATCAGAAACACTGTCTATAAGAATTGTTTCCCAGCTTTTTGCTTTCCTTCTAATCTTGGTTATATTGGGGTTTTTATGTGTAAAAACCTTTTAATTTAATGTAATCAAAATTACCCATTTTCTATCTTCTCTAACATTCTTTATGTTTAATCATAAATTCTTTCCTTTTCCATAGATCTAATGGTAAGCTTTTCCTTGCTCTTTTGAGTTGGTTATAGAATCACCCCTTATCTCTAAATCATGTACTCATTTTGACCTCATCTTAGTATAAAGTATAAGGTGTTAATTTCTGCGTAGTTTCTGCCATACTCTTTGCCAGTTTTCCCAGCAATTTTTGTCAGATAGTGCGTTCTTGCTCCAGAAGCTGGAGTCTTTGGGTTTATCAAACAGTAGATTACTATAATCATAGACTACTATGTCTTGTGTACCTAACTTATATCCCACTGATTCTCTACTTGATTTCTTAGCCAGTACCAAATGGTTTTGATGACTGCCGTTTTATAATACACTTTAAGATCTTGTATAGCCCCTATTACTTTTGAGGGTACTCGACTTAATCCTCTGTTTCACCTTATCCCCATAACCATCAGTTGTTTAGTCTTACTGATTATGTTTCTTGCATGTCACATTCCTTCAGCTCATTTGCCTATTACTCTATTTTCCAACCTTATTTCATACTATTCTCTGTTCATGGCTTTTATATTCTATTCATAGCTTGTCTTTGAACTTAATTCTTGTTTTCTGCCTCTGTATTTGCCATTTTCTGTTTCTAGAATGTACTTCTTTCTTATTTATACTTATTGGAATCCTTTTATTCCATCAAGATTCATCACAGGTATCCTTGTCCACAAAAATTTAATGCACTTTTCCTCTTGTTTTCCTTGTATACTTTATTTATTTATATATCTGTTGTATCCCCTTTTTGGATGTAGACTTTTAAAGAACAAGAAGTGTTTTTTTGTTTTTTTTTTGTTTTTTTTTTTTTTGCTTTGTTTTCATTTTACTAGAGCAGTACATAGTATTAGCATATGGTACACAGTGTATGACTTTGTTTATTGAATTAAATTGAATGAGGCAGCATGGTATATTGGAAAACTCTGAATTGGAATTTAGAAACTTGTGTTCAAGTCCTTAGTCTGATACTACTTGCTGTGTGCCTTGACAAGTCACTTCATTTCTTTTATCCTCAGTTTTCTCTTCAGTAAAAAGAGTATTATAATACTGGCTACCTCAGAGGATTGCTTAATCTTAAAGTGCTATGGAAATATACATTTTTAATGTGATTCTAAGTTATTACTCTACTTTAAGAAAAACTAATAGATTTCAATTTTTTTGGTAGGATTAATAAGGATGAACAATCCTGCAGCTGTTATGATGTCCCAGGGTGGAAATGTATCTTCTTCCATGATAGCAGCTGGTGCTAACCCAGAACTTCAGACTAGAGCACCTCGACCTGCTTCACAGTCAGGTAATGAATTTAAGTATTTGGCTAAAAGTCTATTGTAAAGTACGAGATGGCATCAGGTATGCTACTCTCCAAATCTTTGTTGTGCTGAGCTTCCATCCACTTGTTTAGGTTAAAAGTAAAAATTAACCCAAAATGAGTGTATTATAGATTCATAGATTTAGAATTATAAAGAATCATATAAGTCATGAATTTTTTTCCATTAATTTTATAGATGAGGCTCAGAGATACTTTGTATTTTTCTGGGAAAAGGGACACATGATATTTGTCTTTTTGAAACATTGATTAGAACATTTTTTAACCCCTTTGAATAGATATTTTAGTAATTGATAAAACCTGCAGCTGAATCCTGAATTTCACAATTCAATATTTCTATTTGAAAGAATAAATTGTTATTGATATGTATATCCCATTATATCCCTGCTCCCACCTCTTCCCAGAAAGCCATTTCTTAGAATAAGAAATACAAAAGAAATAAGAAACAGTTCAGCAAGATTAATCAACTTATTAAAAAAGACACACACACACACACACACACACACACACACACACACACACACACACACACACACACACACACACATATATATATATATATATATATATATATATACACATACATATAAAATAGAGAGTTCCTTACCCACTGAACTGGGTAAGTCACTGTGTGACTTTGTGCAAATCACTAAACTCAGTGTCCCAGACTATGGAGTAGATCCCAAAGTACCCTGCTAGAGGGAATTTCCTTACTGGGAGTTCCCTATGCCAATGAAATCACAATTCCATTGGAAAACAAATATGATCAGTGCTTAGACAAAGGCACTTGAAATGACTAATGCTATTAAAGAGGAAATGATCACATTGGGAAAGATTTAAGAAGTGGGTGGACACCTGTGCAAAAATTTTTGTAGCAGCCTTTTTTGTAATGGCAAGGAACTGGAAACTGTGTGAATTATGGCCCATTATGCCCATAATTAAGTTATGGCATGTGAATGTAATGGAATTTTATTGTTCTATAAGAAAAAATCAGCAGGATGATTTTAGAAAGGCCAGGAGAGATTTACATGAATTGTTGCTAAGTAAAGGGAGTAGAAACAAAAGAACATCTTACATGACAAGAAGAAGAGTTTTTGATGATCAACCATGATGGCTGTGGCTCTTTTTAACAATGTGATGATTCAGGCTATTTCCAATAATCTAAACAACATAGTTGTGATCTACTTTTTCTGTTGTTTGCTTGCTTTTTTTTTTTTTCTTTCTCAATTTTTTTACTTTCTGATCTGGTTTTTCTTGTGCAGCATAAATGTATAAATACATGTGGAAGAATTGCACATTGAATTTTTTGCTGTCTGGGGGAGGGGGGTGGGAGGAAGGGAGGGAGAAAAATTTGTAACACAAGATTTTGCAGAGGTGAGTGCTGAAAACTATCTTTGCATGTTTTTGAAAATAAAAGTCTATTATGAAAAAAAATTTTTTTAAAGAAATAGGGAACAAATAGATTTTCTGCTTAAGATAACAAGATCAGTGCTATCTAAAGTCAATGGCTTTTATTTGTGGCCTAGCTTAGGGATAGTAAACATTTCTTAAGTACATACTTGTATTTTTATTTTATTTTTTTATCTTAATAGTTCTCATTTCCTTAAAATGACAGAAGTACTAAGGATAAAATGGGAGAAGGCCTTCTAAGATATCTCTGGGAATTATTCCTCTTAACAGATTCTAAGAATGTGAGGACATTTCTTATGTGCAGAGCATCTAGGATACATATAGAAAACCAAGATAGTACCTTCATTCAAGAAGCTTGTATCTTATAAGGGGATATATAACACAGAGAAGGTTAGAACACATAGAGTCAGATGGAAGGGCCTCTTATCCTTACTAGATTTGCTTTAGCAACAAAGCAGATGGTAATGCATCTTCTTTATTAGTATTTCCATTGACAAAGTTGTCTCCATTTCTAATATTGAATCATTTGACGGGGCTTTGGTGATAAGGACTTTCTCCAGTGTTTTGAATTGTGGCTACAGCACATGGAGAAGCAGTTGCTAGGACTTATCTCCACAAAAATTGGTTCTTTGAATGATAGCTGTGGGAATTGTGCTGGAAGCCTAGAAAAATACTATTCCAACCATTGCATTTTACAAAGAAGGAATCAGATCCAATAAGATTTAGAAGCTTAACCATTTTTTCCCTTATATTTTTGATCTTTTGCTTATGTAAGCATACTAGCAATTAGCTATTTTTGGAGGGAGCTTACTATTAGCTCATGTTTATGCAAGATTTGTACAAACTCTTTCCTTATAATAATTTCTTCCACTTTTACAGAGAAAGAAACAGACTCTTAAAGGTGAAGTGACAGCCATAGATTCTAGCGAATATTAGAGCCAAAATTTGAACTTTGTTTTTGTGATTCAAAGTCTAGTTCTCCTTCTGTTATTCCATCCTCCCTACTGATTTATTTCCTTAATCTTGTCAAGCAAAAAAAATAAAAATCTTTTCCTACTTGAAGATCATGTATCTTCATAGAATCTTAGAGAAGGAAGAAATATGAAAAGCTGTATGTTCTGATCCCAAATCCCAGTAACAGCTAGATTTTGAACTCTTTTTCTCATAGTTGTGCTTAGATTAATTCTTTTTTACCTTAATGCCAGCCTTTATTTGAACCCCTTTGTAATCAGTGATATCAATTCCCAAACAGCTGACCTAAATTAGGTGTGTAGATTGTGACTGTGGAACAGAGCACAGCTAATTAGACAATAACAGGAATTAAATTTTGTCTTCAATATGGAACTAGGTTCTAAGCTATCCTTACTGTCTACAATCATTAGGGGGAAAGCTTGATTATATCAACCCTTCTCAGTATTTATTTTCTCTTTAGTTCTTGAATTCTTTAGATTATGGAAGTAGTTTATGTGAGTTGATCATTTTCCTTTAGTGCTTAACTCCCCTTCTGTGGCAAAAAGCACTAACTTACTTTTTTTTTTTAAACTTTTTTTTTTTTTTTTCCCTAAACAGTAGAATTTTGCCTTCTACCTTTCCCACATTGAGAATTAAAGCTCATTTCAGTAGTGATGAAAGCCTATACTATTGTGGTGGCGGGGTCAGAAGGAGAAAGGAACATGTGGGAGAGATGTTTTGAAGATGAGAGAGGAGAGGAGATGAGATGACAGAATGAGGAATTGTGAATGATACCTAAGTTATAAGGCTGGTTGACTAGAAGGATGGTAATGTCCTTGATAGTGAGAGAGAAGTTAGGAAGAGGTCAAGGTTTTTGAAGAAAGATAATGAATTCGATTTTGGACGTGTTGTAAAAGATATCTTTAGGATAAGACATCCTGCTAAGATATACAATATGGCAATTGGCTTGGGTGTCCAAAAAGAAAGTCAGGACTAGGTAAATTGATCTGAGAGCCATCTGCAGAGATAATAATTGACTTTATGAGACCTTTTGTATCATAAGAGATTCTAGTATAGACTGAGGATCAGAAATCCTGGGATTAATCCCACCTTTAGCATTTAATGTACAATTACTGACAGGTCACTTTTCTTTTTCCTCTTTATAATAGAGATAATAGTACTTAAGCTACCCATAATAAAAATTATGATAAGGAAAGTGTTTTTTTAATTTTGTAAGCCTAAATTTTAATTTAATTTTGTAATCTAAAAGTGATTTGTAAACCTTGTATTGAAAAGTGAGTTATTATTACTTTTCAGTGGCATTAATTGAACCCTTTGTTGATTTCTCTTTAAAACAGATTCAGTGGATCCACTTCTCTCTGGGCTTCCTTTACAGCAACAGAGTCATACCTCAGGGTCTTTGGCTCCTCAACTCCATCAAATGCAGCCTGTTCCCATTAACAGACAGATAAATCCACCTAATTTTCAGCAGCTTCAACAGCAGCAGCAGCAACAGCAGCAGCAGCAGATGCAACCTAGACCCCCACAGCAACATCAGCAGCAGCAGCCACAGGGTATTCGGCCTCCTTTTACAGCTCCCACTCAGGTGCCTGTGCCTCCTGGCTGGAACCAGTTGCCTTCTGGAGCTCTTCAGCCTCCACCAGCACAGGGTGCTCTGGGCACATTGACAGCAAATCAAGGATGGAAAAAAGCCCCCCTTCCTGGTCCTATGCAGCAGCAGCTCCAGGCAAGACCATCACTAGCCACAGTACAGACTCCTTCCCACCCTCCACCTCCATATCCCTTTGGAAGCCAGCAAGCCTCACAGTCCCATACAAACTTTCCTCCAATGAGCAACCCAGGTCAATTCACTGCTCCTCAAATGAAGAGCCTTCAAGGGGGACCTTCCCGGGTCCCTACACCACTTCAGCAGGCTCACCTAACGAACAAGTCTCCTGCTTCGTCTCCTTCCTCTTTTCAGCAGGGATCTCCTGCATCATCTCCAACAGTTAACCAAACACAGCAGCAGATGGGACCAAGGCCACCTCAAAATAACCCTCTTCCCCAAGGATTTCAGCAGCCTGTCACTTCTCCTGGTCGAAATCCTATGGTTCAACAAGGAAATGTGCCACCCAACTTCATGGTGATGCAACAACAAAATCAGGGTCCACAGGGTTTACATCCAGGTCTAGGAGGTGAGTTGTACTGAACATTTTTATGCCATTCAGTTTTTTAGAGAGAAAAATTGCTAGAACTTCATCTGGCTTTTTCAGTTGGCATGGGTAAAGCTATAATGTAAGAATCTAATTCATATTTTACCCTGCATGGTTAGTATTGTCACATTAATTTAGCTACTTTGGTGTATCATGATATCTTGGTAATTAAGCCAACTGTCTTTGTCCAAATGCAGGTAATCTATGTTAGATGCATTTGTTTTGTTTTCTGAAATCCTTTGACTTGTTAGCTAAGAAAAATGTGTCAAGAAAAGCACATTTTACACATAATTCAATCACAAAATTGAAATGTTTTGTTTCTCCTCAGGTCAAAATAAAAAGATTAAGTATGGAATCTTAACAGTAAATCTTGAGAGAAAAAGAGCTGTCACACTTTACAACCTATCTATTGATTTTAGCACATTGTGGTTATTCAATAGTTTTAAGTTGTTTTTGATTCTTGTGACTCCATTTGGAGTTTTCTTGGCAGAGATAAGGAAACTGAGGCAAATGGGGTTAAGTGTCTGAGGCTGGATTTGAACTCAGGAAGTTGAGTCTTCCTGATTCCAGACCTACCTCTCTCTCTCTATAGGACCACCTAGCTGCCCCTGGCAGTATAGCAACTACTGGTAAAAAGTCTTATGATGAATTTGGTAAAACTTTGTTAAAATGCAAAAGATAAGTTCAGAATGCATTAACTTTCACAGTATTATAATGCAGATAGCTGCTCCTTAGAGAGGGAGCTCCACTAGTTATACCTAAAGGAGATTTATTTATTAATTTTTAAGGTATCTCGTATGAAGAAAAAGCAATGGAGCTTAATGTGTGAGAGGTAAAACAATTACCGTAAAACTTATCCATCTCCATGTTTATTATTATTTATTATTATTAATCATTTATCTAGTGCACAAGAATGTGCTTGGAGCTTTTCAGTAAGACATAGAAAGCACGATTATAACTGTCATCTGATAAACATGCTCAGAAAAAAAGTCGTCACTTCCCCACCCCCAAAATACTCCTTAAAGCTCTAGTACAGCATAGTAAAGGCATGTTCTCATAGTTTCTGGTGAACTTGAGTTGCTCATCGATCTTTTCACTGGCTTGCAATTTATTTTCTTGACATGGGCTATAGTTGTGGCTTTAATATTTGCATCTCTTGGAGAAAAGGGCGCTACCAAATTCATGTTTTCTGGGGGGGGGAAATTCAACTCCAAACTTCAGCTCCCCAACATTCTGGACATTCTAAAACAGATAATCAGTCAGGTTTTATCTGGGTCCCATTCTACAAATTTGATTAATATGTTTTCAGGTACTATTGGATGGTGCAAGAAGACATGCTATTAAATAGATGCATATTTGTATGCAAAAAGTGTCTTCTGAGGAGAATGGGATCGAAAACATGGTACTTTTAAAGAGAAATATGTTTAATAAAAGTAAAATTGGAAAGAAGATTTTTGAGTTGTGTCTTCCATTAAGTCCTTGATGGGTTCATCTAGATTATATGACCACATCCAATCCTGTATTATTTACTCTCCTAAATTCTCAGACATAAAACATTGTCAAAAAAGAGAAGCAAGATTTTAGCCACTTCATATTATAATGATTCTTTATATCATGACCATCAGAAGATGGAGCAGAGAACCTTAGAACAGGCTCTGTGATATTCTCCCTCATTTTGAAGCTTCTCTCTACCACCCATTTTAAAGAAACCAACACTTTTTATTTAATATTTGAAGTGGGGGAAGGAGGAAGGGAGAAATATTGTGGAAGGAAATGTCATTTATCTCCTTTGATGGGATTGAAGCTACTTAACTATTTTTAACATCAGGACTCAACTATTCATCCTGATATATTGTATATCAACCTGTTCTCATGCTTTTTTTTTGGGGGGGGGGCATATTTCAAGGTTTAGCATGTTCCCTTGTTTCAGATATTCCTTTGGGGTCTCTGCTGAGGAAATTCGGATTTTCCAGATTTGGTAGGCTACAGAACAGTGTGAGCACATGAACCTAGCTGTGCCAGTGAACAATGGTCACTTCTAGGTAGCAGATTGCCCTCTTTTCCTTGGCATGTTCTAATTATAAATTTTTAAATATTTTATTTTTATTTTTGACAATGCTCATGTAAGAGATTGTGTTGATTTTTTTTTTAACCCATCTTTTCTGAACTTAATATAAAGATATAGCCAGTGATTAAAAAAAAAAAAAAAAAAAAAAGACTTAAGTAAGTGGATTCCTCATGCTATTCATCCTTCCTTTTTCATTCCATACTTGAGTAAAAGTCCAAATTTGCTAGGTAACCGCCTCACTCATTATTTTCTATTAAGGAATACCTAAACGGCTCCCACCTGGCTTCTCGACAGGACAGGCCAATCAGAATTTTTTGCAAGGCCAAGTGCCTTCAACAGCCTCTGGAACCCCTGGGAACACAGGAGCCCCTCAACTACAAGGAAACCAGAGTATACAGCATACAGGTTTGTCTCTCTCCCTATATCTGTGGACAGGAGCTTTTCATCTTACTCATTTTATCTTTCTCTTATGCCAAATTTGAACAAAGGAGACTTGAGGCTGGTAGGGTAAATAAAACAGGCACAACTACTATCTTAAGATATCTTAAGAATTGTCATGTGGAAGAGGGATTAAATTTATCTTCTTGTCCCCTAGAAAGTATGATTAGACCTCATAGATAGAGGTTAAAAAGAGGCAGATTTTAGCTACCTGTAAGGAAAAATTGCTTAACAGAGCTATTCACCAATGGTCTAGACTGCCTCAAGTATCCCTATTGCTGGAGGTATTTATACAGAGGCTAGATAAACCATTTGTTTTTTCTCTAATATATTATATATTAGAGAAAAAAATCATCCATTGAGATAGAAGTTAAACTAATTGAGTTTTATGATTCCTTCTAAATCCTAGGATTATCAGATTAGCAGTCTCAACAAATATCATTGAAATAGGCTGTTTGTCTTGTTGGGAACAAGTTGGGGAAGCTAACAACTTAAGCTTTCAAATTAGTTAGGGAAAAGATTTACAGGAACAAATCTCAGGTCAGTAACTCGTGTCTTTTACTAGAGTTTTAAGCCTCCAGTAAAGTATTCCTTTAATTAAGATGTTTCTATATTTATTTCTTACTTTAACCCTTTCTCAATTGAAATAAGGAGTGATGAAACACATATGGATCAGGCTAACTGGCAGCCAGTACACTTGAGAGGCTGAGTGTAATGCTGCCATCAGTAGAAGCTGACCATGTGTTCTGGGCAGAGTGAATAAAGCTAGATTGAAGATAGGTGAAAATAAAGGTCAAGGAGATCTGTAATGGCTTATCCCTTTAGCCAGGGATTTTTCTCCACAATCTATTTGAGAAATTTTGGGTCATATGGATAATTGATTTAGAAATCAGTTGTATACTACATGTTAACTTGACTCACACAGAAAATAGCTCCTAAGTCACTGTGTATTGGTTGTAGAAACATGAAAGTGTCCTAGTGCAGTAAGTCCCCTATGAAACACAAAATATTTTGGGAGAGGTTGAATCTGATTACTCCAGGAATGAGCCAAGAAGTGGTCAAAGGTCCACATTTCATCTCTCTAATTTTATATGTAACAAATTACTATTTCTATTCCTATCTTGCCCCTTTATGTCAAGGCATCATTTAATTGGAACATTGGTCTGATGTCATCAAAAATATCCTGATAGTCCTGTGTTCTCACTTGGGATTAATTTAATCATTTGATCCCAGTTTTAATTGCATATGATTGAATTAGAAAAACCTGTTTGTAGCTGGTGAAAATTCATATGATATCTTGAGAAGGGAAGGCAATTTCTTGGCCTTTCCTATTTGCACATATAGCAAATAGTGTTTGCCCAGGTAGCTGGAGAAAAAAGTCCAAGAAATTTTGTAGATCTCTCCAACTTCTTCAGAATTTGCTTATTAGAAAGGAAGCATCTTCTCTTAAAGTCTCTTCATTTGCATCTTATATTTCCCCAGCTGCTCATGAGGCAAAATTTAGTTCACTGACCAAAAGTGTTTTTAATTTTCTTCATCTTACAGGTAGCAACAATCATCTTATTCAGTATTGACAATGAGATTATGTCCTCTTCCCTTTGTAATCTGAGAGAATGTAAGCTTGATTATCCAGCAAAAAATTTGTATCATTGAGTTGCCAGGCAGGAGTGGGGAGAACTTGTTTACCTCTATCCTTGTTGTGCAGTAAGATCTCAATATAGATGATTATACAGCGTCACACCTTTATGACCCAGAAAACCCACCAAAAGCACTCTCAAGTGTGTTGACAGGTAATGGTATTTAAATTGGTCAATCAGAATGGTGGGGAGTGGGGTATCTTTGTAGTTAAGGTCATTGGAATGTACTAATGCCAGTTGATTCATAAGAATTTTTTTCTAAAGCTGTGCTTTTTCTTTTAAAGGTGGCCAAGGAACTGGTCCTCCCCAGAACCAGATGCAAGTATCACATGGGCCACCAAATATGATGCAGCCCAATATGATGGGACTTCATAGCAATATAACCAGTCAACAAACTAATAACAGTGGAGTTCCTCAGGTGAACATGGGCAGCATGCAAGGTCAACCTCAACAAGGACCCCCATCTCAAATGATGGGCATGCATCAACAGATTGTGTCCTCCCAAGGACAGATGGTGAACGCTCAGGCACAAGGAGCCCTGAATCCTCAAAACCCAATGATCCTTTCTCGTGCCCAACTTATGCCACAAGGCCAAATGATGGTAGCCCCTCAAAACCAAAACCTTGGGCCTTCACCGCAAAGAATGACCCCTCCCAAACAAATGATTCCCCAGCAGGGCCAGCAGATGATGGCACCACATAATCAAATGATGGGACCTCAAGGCCAGGTCTTGCTACAGCAGAACCCAATGATAGAGCAAATAATGACCAATCAGATGCAAGGAAATAAGCAGCCATTTAATGGTCAGAACCAATCCAATGTTATGACGGGACCAGCTCAGATAATGAGAGGACCAACTCCAAACATGCAAGGAAATATGGTTCAGTTTACAGGACAAATGACAGGACAAATGATGGCCCAGCAAGGCCCTGTGAACACTAATCCATCTCAGGTTATGGGAATTCAAGGGCAGGTTCTAAGACCACCAGGACCTGGCTCACACATGTCCCAGCAGCATAATGACGCCACTACCCCCACAAACAATGAAGTCAACATTTCCCAGATGATGCCTGATGTTTCCATGCAACCTTCAAACATGGTGCCTCCCCATTTGCAGGCAATGCAAGGAAACAGCACCTCAGGGAACCACTTTTCAGGGCATGGGATGCCTTTTAATGCACCCTTCAGTGGAGCACCAAATGGAAATCAGATGTCCTGTGGTCAGAATCCTGGTTTCCCTGTCAATAAAGACGTCACTCTAACAAGTCCTTTATTAGTGAATTTACTACAAAGTGACATATCTGCAGGCCACTTTGGGGTGAACAATAAACAAAATAATACAAATGCAAATAAACCCAAGAAGAAGAAACCTCCACGGAAGAAGAAAAGTAACCAGCAAGGAGAACTTAAGTAGGTTGAAGTAATCTTGTGTAAATGTTATTTATCTATTTCTATAAAGAGGACCCCTATAATAGAGATATCACTAAACTAGAAGTCAAGAGAACTGTGTTCTAGTCTTAAATTCTGCCACCAACTTAGGTGATTTTTAGTTATGTCCCTTCTCTCTGAGCTTTAGTGTCTTCTATACAATGAGGGGTTTGGAATAGATGATCTCTTAGGACTCTTCAGCTTGAATTTTATGATTCCAAGTTGTTTTATTTAGTTGACTCTCTAGTCATTGAAGTAACCTGCTGATAGTAAAGGCTAAGCAAATAACTTGTCCTAGGGAGCCCATGGCTCACCTCCTTGGAAAGCTACCAGGGCCATTGTAGCAAAAGAAATAGACCTCAGCTGCTATTGACTATATTCTTAGGTTTAATAACAGCTATAACCTGATAAAGCAAAATCTGCTTAAGAAAACTACCTGCTGTTTCATAGTGATTTTTTTTTTTTTGACAGTTATCTTTATAGAATATTGGTTCTTAATCATTTCTAAAGGCTTAAAATCCACATTAAGGAGATTAGACATTTCAAATCAGGCCCCCCTTTCTATCCCTGACAGATGGGTTCCTTGCATGTTTACAGAAGGCAGAATGATTAACAAATTCATTTATACTCTATTTTCAAAGGCTGAATGTTAGTTTGGCTTATTTTGTGCCTTGATGATAAGCGTTTTCAAGAAAATGTTTAACTTTCTCTCTGGTTCAAAATGTAAGGCAGAAATGCAGTAGTTGGAATTTATTAAACCAATCACTCCAGTGAAGATAGAAAAGGTTAATTCAAATACATAATTCGGATTGACAGTAGAAGTATAAACAGGATCCTAATTAAAGAATGGCTTATTGTTCTTCCTTATGTCTAGTCTGGGTTTTAGTCTAATATATACTGTAACAAAAATATGTGATAGATGTTAGGTGACAGAACAAAGGCTTTAGCTGTTGCAGATTTCCCCTGTGATACCTGCAGCTAATTTAAAATTTCCAAATCTGATAAACCATTTTCCACTTGTAAGAAGTACATTTTTAAAAACTCATTTTGTAGTGGAACTCTGGCAAAAATTAATTTGTCAGATGAACTGCTTCAAAAGGTCAGAGTTTCCCCTCGGAAGTTTTCAAGCAAAGGCTGAATAATCATTGATGAGAATGTTATGAAGGTTTCTTCTGTGTATTGGTTGCATTAGATGGCTGCTGAAATATTCTCTCTTGTTCTCTGTTAATCAATAAGGGGTTACCATGCATATGTTTTTATTTAATCATCTGGGACAAGAATCATGCTGTTTGAAAGTTACCTGTTGGTAAAGTTAAAAGTAAACATTTAGTGCCTAGCTCCACTGCTAATCTTACAAAGTGTTTTGCCATGATCAAGATTAGGAGCAAAGAAGAGAACAAAGAAGTATTTATTACTTGGTGGCAGCATCAGGATTGAATCTAAAGTAAAAAACATCTGCTTTATGTACAATAAGTATACTTTAAAATATCTGTGATTTCATCAGCAAAGGTACTCCCAACATTGGGTACATCCCAGTATACATTATAATTTATTAAAGTGTTCCCGTGACAAAGAAAAAGTAGCCCCTGGTGGCCAGGCATCCACACCAAACTTGGCTGGTATTTAGGTGACAGAAATATAATTTGTTGTTTGGCCTATACTCAAAACTTGACTTGCTTATAGGATAACCAGTTTGTACTCTCCTAGCCTCTTTTTTGAGAATTGAAAGCCCCTTCCACACTATAATGAGATTTAATGGTGAAAAATGACCCAAAAATTTGCATTAGGTTGAAAAGAGTAGATTTGTTGAATGGTCTGTTAGTTTTGCAGAGTTTTCCCAAATACATTTCCCCCCCTGGAGTTATTAATGTTTTTTTTTTTTTTTAATCTCAAAATGATTATATTCTTTGAGATTTACTTAGAATGTAATGTCAGGATGGCTACAGAGTAGCACTGTATTTCAAATCTCATATTAAGAAATGCAGCTTGCAACTAGCCAAAAAAAACCCAACAACCTTGCTTTAAATAAGTATTATAGTTTATTTCATTGATTTCTCTAAGTCATAAGCATGTTTTGAATCTGGTACCCTAAAGACTCAGTATTTTCTGTGCTTCAAAGAGTCATTTTGTGGGAGGGTGAGTCTGGTAGGACATAATTCTTTGTAATTTTCAGGACAATAGAACATCTGTTACATCATACTTCTTTTAGGGTGGTCTGAGCTCTGCAGTTTTTTAACTTTCCCAGATTGGCTTTGTGAATGTGGTTAAGCCACTTAACCTCTCACTTCCCCAAGGCAAATCTTTTAAAACTGAATTGCTGCATAGGTCCCCATCTACATTGATAAGGAGAAGTTACTAGGAATTGTATCTAGAGGACAGGTTATCCACAACCTATAGAGACATAATTTCTTGTTATTTATGTAACTGTGCAACTTTGATGAGTTTCTAAAAGGTCTCATAATGTTATATACTAACATCTGTGTTTAGAATACAAATTAGTAAGATTTAGCTAAACTTCCTCCGCAGGAAAAAAGGACAATACTTGTATATTAATAATAGAAATCCCACAGGGTATAACCTCTTGTTCTTAGGACACGTGTGCAGTTGTGATCTTTAATTGTGGGTGTTCTTTGACCATTTTTTCATTATTTTAATAGTTAATTAATATAGTTCATAAATTAATGTTGGAGTTGATGCAGAGGAATTAACATTCTTCTACTACTTGTCTTTTTCACCCTGACTAAACTTTGCCTATTTGATGTAGAAGTTGGGGGTGGGGGAAATAAGATGTAGGAATTTTCCTTCCTAAAAGTGTTGTGTGGCCTGAATCAAAACACTTAAAAGTTTTCTAGGCTTTTTTCCAAAAAGGGTAAATAGAATTGAGGTCGCTTTTTTTTTTTTTTTTTTTTTTTTTCCTTGCTGTTCAGGAAAACCTAAACATGTAAATTTTCCTTTATAGAGATAAAGCAGATCTCTGTGGTTGATAGGGATCTCTAGTTTTTCTTAAGTTTTTATACTTTTAAATGTGTTAGATGATAACAGGATGGGTTATTTTACATACAGGTAACCTCATGTTTTTACAATCACAGAGAATCTAGAAACAGGAAACAAATTCACATGCTGCTGTAGTCCTAGATCACTTTCCATTTTTTATAATTTTTGAAAAGTCAGTAATGGAAACCTAGATTGTAATTTGTCTGGGTTTTAAGATTTTAATTCATTTAGGGCAGCTAAATGCTCTTTTACTATTATAATACCCATTTGAATTTCAGTTCCTTTTTTAACTACTTTAAAAAAAAAACAAACCTATCCTTGGCTACAATCTCGGAAGGAATTTTATTTTCTTGAATTCCAACTTCATATACACTTTTATTTTCTGTGCAAGTCTTTATTGAGATAATTTGTTTCATACCATCATTTCTTTTTTACTTTTTAGAGAATTATTGTTCTTCCCAGTACTCTGAATGTTAAAGAATGAAATGCATAGTTATCTCTTTGCTGTTAGAATATTCTTATATTTTTCCTGTCTCCTTCATTTCTCAGGGAGCAGCATGTAGAGTCTGTGTCCATACTACTCACAGCCCTAGTTAGTGCCTACAAGTTACCTAAAATAACCTAGCCATGGAATCCAGTAAGGTATATAGTGGGAAAACTGAGAAGGAGAATTAGGAGCCCTAGTACCAACTTTGCCCCTGATTTACCATGTGACTTTGGGCAAATTCTTTTTTTTTTTTTTTTCCTTTCAGTTTTCACTTCTTTAAAATTAGGAGTTTGGAGTCCTTTCAGCCGTAATTTTCTATGATTCTAAAAAGGACAGTAGATTCCTTCAATTTAACTTACTGGTAGTTGTTAAAATTTTATATAGCCTTTGAAAATAAGCAAATAGGAATATTGTTAGATTATAGTATATATAATTTATAGTATAGATTATGGGCAGAACTTGTCTTATCATTTTAGGATTAAATATATTTTCCCATAGTTAAAGAGCTAGTAAAAGTTAGCTAGACTGTTTTGATTAGGTTTTCCTATTGTACTTTCTTCTCTCCCTCTACCCCCTTTTAAATACTTGTTGAATGTTTGTAGTCAATATTGAGGAACTTCTCAATAGATAAATAAGTATTGGGTCCCTGGTTACATTTTAGGACTCCTGAGATGTAGCGTTGCCGATGCTACATTTTAGAGTCAGCATCTCCAAACCTATTGTGGTTGTACTCTGAGAGCCCAGAACTCCTGGGATGGCTTCATTTATTTCTTCTGCCTCTGCCTCCTAGAAAGAGAGGTGAAGTGAAAAGGATCCAGGAGACCAAGGTTCCAGTCCAGATCCAAACTTCCTTGGCTGTTTGACTGTTATATGTTCCCTTCTTTTCCTCATACCTAAAACTAGGGACTTAGTTGAGATCTTGAAACTATGGTAGAAGCATTAAGGTAGAATAAAAAGGATACTGAATTTGGAGGAAATCCTCTATCACTATCTGCGTAACCTCAGGCAAGTCACTGGACTTCTGAGCCCTAACTTCCTTATCTTTCAATCAACAATCAGCAAAAATTTATTGGGCACCTAATATGTGCCAACCACTGTGTTAGCCACTAGGGATAGAAAGAATGGAACTTACTTTAAAAGGTCATGGGGGAGACAATTTGCAATTTGTATAAAGCTTATGTACATATAAGTCATATGCCATATAAAGAAAAGATGGTCTCAGAGAGAAGGCACTAATTGGTAGGGCCAGAAGATGGAGGGAAGAAGGGAAAGCATTCCAGGCTTGGAAGATAATCAGTGAAAAGGCCCAGAGTAAGGATCTGTAGTGACCCTGGATCACAAAGTATAGAATAAAGTATAAGAAAACTGAAAATGAAGGAAGGGGCCAGATTATGAAGGGCTTTAAAAGCCACAGGTTTATTGTTATTGGTTTTGTTTTGTTTTGTTTCATTTGATCCTAGAGGTAATAGGGAGCCATTAGAATTTATTGATAGCAAAGTGATATTGTCTCACCTGAGAGATCACAGTAGAAGGGAAGATTGACTAGAGTGGGGAGAGCCTTTAGAGTTGAAATAAATAACCTACCTTAAAGTCCCTTTCATCTCTTAAATCTGTGAATCATTCTTTCCACCTCTAGAATCCCTCAGTTCCTAGCTGTGTGACCCTGGGCAAGTCACTTAACTCCAGCCTCAAAAAAATAAAATAAAAATAAAATAGAATCCCTCAGTTCTGGGTGTTTATATTATTACATTACCCTGAGTGATTATGCTACAATAAAAATGGTACAAAAATTACTTGGGATGAATGTGAATTTTAACATGATGACCTATAATATTTCTCACAATTACCAGGTTATGTAAATCATTTAAATTATAGAAAACATAATTCCAACAAATATTAGCTTATAAAAAAAAAAAGTAGCTTAAGGATAAACTAATTTTGCTTGTTAACTTTTAAATGCTTTCCTTTTATTTTTTTTTTTTTTTTAACTCAGTACCCCAGATACACGCCCACCTGGCCTTGAGGAGTCTGACCAACAGTCACTGTCTGGAGAACAAGGAATTAACCTGGACAACACAGGCCCTAAACTCTCAGATTTTGCAAGTAGGCCACCAGGTGATAAAGCATAATAATGTCACTTGTCTTGTCTATGACATACTTATGATAGGGGTCTTTGTTGATGTTCTTCCTTCCCCTCAAGGAAGAAACGACACTATCTGTCCATTGGGACCCATTTTTACCAAACATTTTGGCATGTGTAATAACTTGAAAATTTTTGTGTTGCTGAATAATAAACCTTTAAAATAATAACAAAATTTGTCTGAAGGTACATGTACCTTTGGATTCACCTCCATTTGGACTTTTCAGCTTCTTCCAAAGGAAGACTGAAATGGATGGATCTTCCTAATCCTAAAAGTACACATCTAAGACTTAGCCATATTCAGAGAAGCCAAATTTAAATGAATTTTCCTTATTATCTGATCTGATATGCTAATCTGCCCTTCTGCATTACAAATTGTGGATTTCCAAGAAATCAATGATATATCTATTCAGTATTGTCCTGTTCAATGTCAAAAAGAAGTGCCAGCCTTAGGTACTGTCACTCTCGAATCTAGCAATGTGATAGACTCCCCACCCCCACCCCCATCTCAGATAAGATATCATCTATACCGGTAAGTGGTAAAGTTCACTAAGAGGTCTCCAATTTTCCAAAGATAGGTAAAGGCATGAGAGATACAAGCTGTATCCATAGCAGTAATTAATGGTAGGCAGATCTAATCTTCCTTAAAATCTTCACACATAAACCATCTGTCTATTCATCTTTTATACTGTTAGCAGCCCTGTGACTCCTCAGCTACTGCCTGTCCTTGAACCTTTCAGGGCATACATGTCTAATAATGTAATTTCCACTGGATAATGCTATAGTATTCCCTGCTACACTCTGGATAAGCATTCTCTTCCTTTTTTCAGGGCAGATTAACCAGTTGCTGAAGCAGCTAAATTGCTGAAGCAGCGATAGAGAGAGGATCTGCATCATGGCAATAGCATTAAGGAACTTGTAGAGAAACCTTAAATGCTTGGTGCTTGATATGAATTGTGCATTATGGAATCTCTGCCTCATAGAAAAGAATATGTTATATTCATCACATAATGTGCTTGATTGTATTAGATAAGATATTCTCCTCATTTATTTTGAGAGAAATGCCTCAAGAATCAGAACTAAATATATAATAATATTGTATTTTTATATTGTATATATAATATTGTATAAAATACAATATTACCTTCTTTAAAAGAAAAGTTATAGTACTTTTTTTTTTTTTAACATGGGTAAGACTCCAAATCTAGATTCTCTAGCATTTACCATTAGATGTCAAAACAAATCTTAGCTCAGATGAATATAAACTGTTCATTTATTCTGTCCTTAGATATGACTTATCCATAAGGATCAAAATAGTATTTGATTGGTGCTGTGTGTAATTAAGCTAAACAGTTTCCAGGTCTAATTCGTAGCATTTGATACCTGTCAGTTGTGAAGGGTTTTGAAAAATAAAAACAAAACATTTCTGCAAAGCTTTTAAACCTGCTGCACCTGATTGTAGTACAGTTTTAACAATTTCTACAAAAGTTGTATCTTAGTCCCATGCCCCTTTCTCTCCAACTCACCTCCATTATTAATGTCAGCATAGTACTTATTTTTGGTACTACAATAAGTAACACTTCTTTGTAAGCAATGAGGCAACTATGTTAGCCTTGCCTTTATGAAGCTCTGTGTGATTATGTCCCTATCATCTCTTTTCCATTTGTTGTCTAATAAGTGAAATAGGAATGTCTTTGATGTTTTCTAATGGTGTGAGTTATTGAGAAATCTTTTTTGCAAGTGGAGAAAATAAAGTATAAGTAAATAAGGGAGTAAGAGATAATTTTAAAAGATGAACTTAAAAGACTTATAAAGATCTCTTCCCATAATTTATGTGTCTCCTTGTGATTTATAATTCATTTAGCTGATAAATGTCCTGGAAAGCCAATAGATCCACATTGTCAATAAGATTTACTTTTCTTAAGGAAGTAAATCCTAGACTATCCCAATTTTAAAACTATTTCAGTTTTAAAAGTCATAAAGCTATTTATCCCTGTATAGTTGTCAAGAGAACCATGAGAAAATTAGTCAATTGTTACAATGGAAGGAATTGTTTTGTTTTATATGTTAGTGAACCTAAGGTGACATCTATATGACACTAAAGTTCTAGATATGGAAAAGCACCCATGTGGAATGCTTAATTTATATTTTTGGTACATATATCAGAATTTTTATGAATAGCTATGTACAGTTGCCAGAATCTGGAATCACTAGTACCTCATTCATATTCCAGGGAATCAAGAGCACAAGTGATTTTGCCCTCTCTTAAACTTTATATTTTCTTAAATTATAATTATACCCTATTGCCAAAAGACTGCATCCTGGAAAAATTATTGTGCTTGCACTGTTTGTATGGATTCTGTTTGGCCTTCCTCAGAAGTTTCACTGAATATTTTTGAAAATGCTTTACAGATTCTTGAGCTTATATATCTAACTTCCCTGATTTGGGTGGTTTCTTTCTAGGTTATCCATCTCAACAAGTTGAACAACGGCCACTACAACAGATGCCTCCTCAACTCATGCAGCATGTGCCCCCATCCCAGCAGCCAACTCCACAACAGCCACCACCACAGCCACCTCAACCACAGCCTCCACCACCACCCCCTACTCAGGCACAGTCGCAGCAGCAGCAACAAATGATGATGATGCTTATGATGCAGCAAGATGCCAAATCTGTCAGACTGCCTGTGTCCCAAAATGTTCACCCCACAAGGGGTCCCCTAAATCCAGATGCACAGAGAATGCCCATGCAGCAGAGTGGTGGCATGTCAGTAATGGTCAGCCTGCAAGGTCCTGGCTCAGTACCACCATCTCCTGATAAGCAAAGGATGCCATTGCCAGTAAATCCTCCCCTGGGGAATAATGCACGAAAAATGGTATACCCAGATAACATACAGAATCCTTCCAATTCACCTCTGGGAGAAGTATCATCACTTCCTGAAGGAAATGGAAATGAAGTTCCTCCTGTCTCTGGGGCTTCAAGTAACCTGGCTTCACATTTAGTAGTTTCACAAAATCAGCTAATGATAGCAGGGCCAAAACCAGGACCATCTCCTCTTTCTGCTACTCAAGGTGCAAGTCCACAACAACCACCAGTTAATTCTTTATCTAGTTCTCATGGTCACCATTTTCCAAATGTTGCTACCCCAACACAGACATCCAGACCTAAAACACCAAATAGGGCCAGCCCAAGGCCGTATTACCCTCAGACACCCAACAACCGCCCACCCAGTACAGAACCTTCAGAAATAAGTTTGTCACCAGAACGACTCAACGCTTCTATAGCAGGTCTCTTTCCTCCTCAGATTAATATTCCTTTGCCTCCTAGGCCTAATTTGAATAGAGGATTTGATCAGCAGGGTCTTAATCCAACTACTTTGAAGGCCATTGGGCAAGCCCCTTCAAATCTCCCTATTAATAATCCATCAAACTTTGCTCCTCCACAGACTCATAAGTTGGATTCTGTTGTAGTTAATTCTGGAAAACAGGCTAATGCTGGAGGAACAAAGCGAGCTAGTCCAAGCAATAGTCGAAGGTCTAGCCCTGGGTCCAGTAGGAAAACTACACCAAGTCCTGGCAGACAAAATTCAAAAACACCTAAGTTGTCTCTGACATCCCAGACAAATCCAGCTCTAATGCAGGGTACAGAATTGCAAAGAAATGTGTTGGCTAATTCTACTTCTTTAACCACACCTGTACCTGGGAATTTTCCTAATAACAACATGTTGAATCCACCAAACCCAACTGTGCCTTTGGCTGTAGTGGCTAGTGTTACTGAAGATAACAAAGAGAGTCTTAATGTTCCCCAGGACAGTGACTGTCAGACTGTTTCAGGTAATAAAGAGCAGGCAAATGTTGAACTGAAAGCCATTCCTATCCAAGAAATGAAGATGATGGTTTCTGAAGACCAACAAAAGAAGGAGATGCAACCTTTAGACACCAACAAGCTTCCTGCTGTAGAAGAGAACAAAACTATGCTTTCTTCTGCTATGAGAGAAGCCCCAACATCTTTAAGTCAACTTCTTGATAATTCTGGAGCTCCTAATGTTACCATTAAACCCCCTGGACTTAACAGTCTTGAAGTGTCACCTACAATGTCATCAGGGGAGGAACTAAAAAAGATAGCTGTCATTCCTCCACTGCAGGATCCACCTTCTGGTAAGGAATCTTCTAATCCCTTAAACTTGCCTCACAATAATGAGCCATGTTCAACCCAAATGCACCAAGAATTGGGTGAGGTCAACTCCAGTGTCACACCAAATGTACCCCCCATAATGTCCAGGCCTGTCAGCTCCTCTATTTCTACTCCTTTGCCACCAAACCAGATAACTGTCTTTGTAACTTCAAACCCCATTACTACTTCTTCTAATACATCAACACCTCTGCCATCTCACCTGCAGCCTACATTAATGTCAACAGTAGTCACAATGCCCAATGTGGGAAACAAAGTTATGGTTTCTGAGGGGCAATCCTCGGCTCAGTCCAGTGCTCGACCTCAGTTCATTACACCTGTATTTATAAATTCATCCTCGATAATTCAGGTTATGAAAGGATCTCAGTCAAGTACAATTCCTGCAGCCCCACTGACCTCTAACTCCAACTTAATGCCACAGCCCGTGGCAGTGGTTGGTCCTTTACACATCCCCCAGAACATAAAGTTTTCTTCTGCTCCTGCACCTTCTAGTGCTCCATCCAGTAGTCCTGCCCCAAGCGTACCAACCAACAGGTCCCTGGTTCTTAACTCACGGGCAACACCCATGCAGCTTCCTTCTCCCCCATCCACAGCTTCTTCAGTTGTTCCTACACAGACCCCTGTCCAGCAAATCAAAGAGTTTAGTCCAGATGAGTCTAGTTCTCAAGTTAGTGTTTCATCAGATCAGTGCCCTGTAGCAGCTGCACAATCAGCAGTGATGGTTTCACCTCTTCTTACCAGTAGTCCAGGTTCCTCTGGAAACCGAAGAAGCCCAGTTTCATCTAGTAAGGGCAAGGGGAAAGTGGACAAGATTGGTCAGATTTTGTTGACCAAGGCATGCAAGAAGGTAACAGGATCTCTTGAAAAAGGGGAGGAACAATATTCTGTGGATGGAGATGCTGAAGGCCCAGGCCTGGAAATGCCTGCCCTGTGTAATGTGGGAACTGAGCAGATAACCACAGAAACGGACAATAAGGCCTCCACACCCCCGGCACCCACTCTGCTAAAGATAAGCACTCCCGGGCCTGGCACGCCAAGTGTTAGCACCATGGCTGTTTCTTCTTCCTCAGTAGCAGTGGCGCCAAGCTTGTTGAGCAGTGCTTCTCCTACCAGTGCGCCATCCGTGGGCAATGCCTCACTGATTTCAGAGCTGGCTTCCGTCACCCCCAGTACTAAAAGCAATCATGGTGGCATGGTGACTGAGCAACTTGGAATTGGCCTAGTGGAAGAGAAAACCGGAACCCACCCCGAGATTCTGCAGAGTATCGGTATGTATGCTGAGCCTCACGGCTTTCCTCATGCAGTGAGGAACCTAACAGTTAATGAGAGAAGTTTGGGCCATGGCTAGAGGAGAGGGAGTTAAATTTAACACTCTCTTGGTGTCTTATCCTAAAGGAGATTCTATAGTTTGTAGGAAGAAAAAATTTATTTTAGGGGTCGGCATCACCACCTAATCATTGTATTGAAATACCTTAATGTTCATTGTAGTCCATCATAAAATAAATATATTAGGATAAAATATAAAGGGCCCTGCATGTATGGCTGTAGGATTTCTACTGTTGAGTGCAGCTTCATCTTTGCTATTTATTATACTCTATTTGAGAGAAAAAGAAATGCCTCAGGAGATAACCCTTAGTCTAGGGTTAATTTCTCATTCCAGACTGTTCTTTGAAAGATTATAACTGATTCAGGTCCTTTACCTAGTCTACTTGTACAACCTGCAGACAACCACAGCTAGTGGGGTCTTTCCAGACATCAACACCATTACTTAGTTATTTTTTTAAGAAAACACTCGTCCCCTTTGCTTCCAATCATATGGACAGAAGTCTTAGGGAACCATATAACAATAAGGGAAAAAAACCTGCTACAATAGAACGTGATTTAAAATATAGGTCCTGGAAACTGCAGCTTCAAATCCAAATTACCCTTCTTAAACAGCTCTGGACTGATGCTTCTATACTGGTGCTTCAGACCCACTTCTTGAGATCCTGCACCTACAAGAGGTGATGAATTGTTGGCACTGTCCTTAATGTGTATACCTCCTTCTCCTGCCCTCCTCCAGGCTAGTAATTTTTGACAACTGAACCAAGAATAGTGATAAGTATTTCCCAATATCTATATCTTATAGTAACAACTCCTCTGCTGAGAAGCTAGGGCTGCTTGTCCTAATTCTTTTTATTGCTATTTGCTGATAGATATCTATGTTTTGGGGTTTCTTTTTTCTTTTTTTTTTTTTTCTTTTTTATTTTGCTATATGATCTCAGAATTTTGCTCTAGTTAAAGTTGTACAAATTAGTTTCATGTCCAACACTGCTAGGTGCTATGATGGATACTGAGGAATATATGAGGTAATCTTTGCCTTTAGGAAGCTTATAATCTCATTAGGGAGTAGAATAAAATATTATTTAATTGCCAAAAGGTGTGTAATAAACTATAAGTCCTGCGAAAGTGATTGAATTTCCTGCCAAGACCTTCATTCATGGCTTTGAAATACTTTTAAAAAGCTGGCACCCAGGAATAAGTGGAGTTCTAAGGGGGTGATTGCCCTGGGGAGGAGGGGAACTGGCATTCTTACATGTATACACACATACACTTCAGTGCTGATCTTTGCTAGTCAGTAAGGATGAACTTAGTGGAATTTATTTATAAATTCTGGTTTACCCCACTCCAATATTTCATTTAAGACTATGAAAAAGTCTGCTTAAAAGTACTTTTCATGATCAAGCCACAGACTGCAACACTGTACTTTTATTTTGTTTTGAAAGAGAAAATTAGCTCACCTAACTTTCCTCATTTTTAGTATCTTCACCAAATCTGGCGCAGAAGGAGATCCCAGCTGTACCACCTCAGGGACCTACACACAGACCAGGTAGAGTATCCCTTGGGAAAGCTTCTTTTTGGGCTAGAATGGACTGAAGGAAGCAGATTTGGGTAGGCCTCTTATTGGGGATCTTCTTGCTTTCATTTGCATACATTCTTAGCCTGTGGGAGAAACTATTAAACTATTAAAAATTTTATGTCATTTTAGGAATTACCTTTGCTGTGAGAGGACAAGCTTGTGATTTACTGTGTTCTTGCATTTCAACTCTCCTGTCTTCTTGCCTTCTCCCTCTGTAGTAATAATTAAATAGCTAACTGACAAAAGACACTTTAATTTTAAATTGAGTCACAAGGTTATAGATTCTAAGAAAAGAAAACCACAGAGATCATTTAGTCCAGCTTCCTGATTGTACTGAGGATTGAATCACATTATTATGGTATTTGCATTCAAGTGGGTTTCTCATCCAGTTTAATGTCTTCCATCTTTATTCCTTACTCCATGTTGCCACCAGATTGTTAACTCTTTATGCAGAACATCCAATCACTTTTCATAACTCCTCTCTTGGCCATTATACACCTCTGTCCTTGCTCCTAATCTAGTGCTCTATTCCGTGAACCATCAGAACTCTTATTCTTTTGTTGCTCATCTATGGTCCATAATTCCAATATTCCCAGGAACCTTGAGGAATTGCTAGAACAGAAAATGGAAAATGCTATTAAATAGTGCTCACATTAGTTATGACTAAACTCAGGACTTGTATAGCTTGATCTCTGATTAAATTGTAAAGTAGTTCTCAGCAAATGAAAATCATTTCAGCCACATCTATGTAGGTTTTTGTTTGTCCCCTAGGCCTGGAATGCTACAAATAGTCCTGGAGTGGTATTTCTAAAGAAAAGAAACCAGGATGATCTGACAGGACATGGCTGTTTTTTAGGATCTAGGTTCATATTTTGGGGGGAGGGGATGGTGTGTATAATTATATATATATATATATATATATATATATATATATATATATATATATATATATATATATATATATATATATATATTTATATTTATATTTATATATATATGTATGTTTTTTGTTTTTTTTGTTTTTTTACTGAGGGTTGTGATAAGATTAATAACAAGCTTTAAATGCTTGAAAAATAGTATTTCCCGAGTCTGTCAGACTCGGGAAATACTATTTTTCTTATCTTGTCTCATTCCTAGTACACAGTACAGCAAAATATTCCTAAAACTTTAAAATGTAAGATGAAAAATGCAAAATATATTATGTAATCATAATGTTCATCTTAGCTTATTTCTCTCCATTTCGTTTGGCATTCCCCATGCAAAATTTTAACTATGATCCATAAATGTTTGGTGACTTTTCATATTCATGTAGAATAAGGAAGCAACAATCAGAATAGTATTTAAGGCCTCCCACAATCTGACTTTAACCTTCTGAACTTTGTGCTCCAGCCAGATTGTTTTTTTAACTTTCTCCTAAGCATGCTTGGGCATGTACTTAGAACAGTTCTACAGCCCATCAAAATACTGCTTTCTTTTCTGAATTCCTAAATCACTTAGTGCCTGTATTATTCACTTGATACATAACATACCCATTTTTTTATATTTGCACTTGTACGTGTGTAATTGTTTTTTTCATGTTTAGTTACTTTTTCTTTGATTCTATCAAACTAAATTTAAAGCTCTTTTAGGACAAGGATCATGTTTATTTTTGTATTTCCCATCTTGCCATTCACTGGGCCTGTAAATATTCGATATTAATACTTGTTGATTGAATTACATTTGAAAATTATTAAATTAAACTCAGATATTTAAGCTCTTGCAGAGTCTTATACATGGAGTTGGAATATTCAAAGATAAGAAACCTAAAATCTTATAAGAAGTTATTGCATATACATCTACAATACAAACTGGAAAATATAATGAAGATTCATGGGAGAAATATACCACTTTGACTTAATAGAGACGGGCTGGATCTTCAAAAATTGGTAGACTTTTAGCAGAGACTGCATGGGAAGGCTTTCTCCCCCTACTATATATAATATTGTGAATAAGTGCATAAACTAAGAGGAACAAGCAGTCCTACTTGGTTGGAGCACCAAGAGCAGGGAGACAAGTAATAAAACATAAAGTTGGAAGGATAGGCTACTGTCCAATATAGTACCTAAGAAAAACATGAGAAAAGAAAAAAAAAAAAAAAAGGTGAAAATAGTATGTTTCAGTACATTTGAGGAATGAGGGCTAAATATGTTTTAGTATTTTAAAGATAGAAGCACACCCCAGACCTATGTGAGCTTCTCAATCTGTAAATGTTTCCAGTATGATCTTTTTCTCTTGTTTGTATATATGTGTGTTGTTTTATATTAATGGCTATTGTTTAAAATTTTTTCTTTAAAAAACAATACTAAGTCCTTGCCCATAAAGAGTTTTTAATCAATAAATTAATGCCTATTTTGGTGAGGTTTGTTGTAAAAGCAAAATGTAGAAATATGAAAAAATTAGTGAATGAATCGATGAATCTTAATTTTACAATATAAAGTATAAAACCCTAAATGAGGAGATGCTGGTCAGGATTTTTATAACATTACTTGACAATAAACAGATAAAAAATGTTCACAGTTAACAGTAAAAAAAGAAAGAAAAAAATTGGTTTTTAATTCAGCAATCTTTTTTGATGTAAGTGATCTCTTGTCAAGTCTTTTAATGAAGTTATATTTCTCTGAGAAATGTTTTTCAGCAAGAACTGTTCCAGCCCAGCTGACTTTCTTTTTTTTTTTTTTTTTTTTTTTTTTTTTTATGTATTGAGTATTTTATTTTTTATTTTTTTTATTCATTTTTCCAAATTATCCCCTCCCTCCCTCCACTCCCTCCCCCCGATGGCAGGTAATCCCATACATGTGTTACAATATAACCTAGATACAATATATGTGTATAAATACCATTTTCTTGTTGCACATTAATTATTAGCTTCCGAAGGTATAAGTAACCTGGGTAGATAGACAGTAGTGCTAACAATTTACATTCACTTCCCAGTGTTACTTCTCTGGGTGTAGTTGTTTCTGTCCATCATTGATCAACTGGAAGTGAGTTGGATCTTCTTTATGTTGAAGATTTCCACTTCCATCAGAATACCTCCTCATATAGTATTGTTGTTGAAGTGTATAGTGATCTTCTGGTTCTGCTCATTTCACTCAGCAACAGTTGATTTAAGTCTCTCCAGGCCTCTCTGTATTCCTCCTACTGGTCATTTCTTACCGAGCAATAATATTCCATAACCTTCATATACCACAATTTACCCAACCATTCTCCAATTGATGGACATCCATTCATTTTCCAGTTTCTAGCTACAACAAAAAGAGCTGCCACAAACATTTGGCACATACAGGTCCCTTTCCGCTCTTTAGTATTTCTTTGGGATATAATCCCAATAACAGCAATGCTGGGTCAAAGGGTATGCACAGTTTGACAACTTTTTGGGCATAGTTCCAAATTGCTCTCCAGAATGGCTGGATTCTTTCACAACTCCACCAACAATGTATCAGTGTCCCAGTTTTCCCACATCCCCTCCAACATTCATCATTATTTGTTCCTGTCATCTTAGCCAATCTGACAGGTGTGTAGTGGTATCTCAGAGTTGTCTTAATTTGCATTTCTCTGATCAGTAGTGATTTGGAACTCTTTCATATGAGTGGAAATAGTTTCAATTTCATCATCTGAGAACTGTCTGTTCATATCCCTTGACCATTTATCAATTGGAGAATGGTCTGGTTTCCTATAAATCAGGGTCAGTTCTCTATATATTTTGGAAATGAGACCTTTGTCAGAACCTTTCCTTTTAAAAATATTTTCCCAATTTGTTACTTCCCTTCTAATCTTATTTGCATTAGTATTGTTTGTACAGAAACTTTTTAGTTTGATGTAATCAAAATCTTCTATTTTGTGATCAATAATGATCTCTAATTCTCCTCTGGTCATAAATTCCTTCCTCCTCCACAGGTCTGAGAGGTAGACTATTCCCTGTTCCTCTAATCTATTCCAGCTGACTTTCTTAAATGACCACAAGATGGCAGACACAAGCAGGGAGAGGTAGAAACATTACCCAGAACCCTGTGTTCATCTCATATGCCCCAAACCAGTCTTCAGTCTTATATAGTGTTCATTGATAGTCATAATTAAAAGGTACTTAATTTAGTCCTAAAGTGTAAAAACATTAAAGTGAGTAATTCTTAGGTAGCACTTGAATACTGGCATTTGGGGCAGTATGGAGCTTAATGGATCTATTTAAAAATGAAAAATTAGTTTTAGTTACCTTAATGTGAAATGGTATTTCTTTTTTTTTTAATTGTTTTTAATAGTATGTTATTTTTCCAATTACTTGTAAAGATGGTGTTTTTCAACTTTCATTTTTGTAAGATTGTGAGTTCCAAATTTTTTTTCCTCCCTCTCTCATCCCCCTCTCTCCATACCAGCAAGCAATCTGATATAGATTATATATGTCTATTCATTTTTAACCTATTTCCATATGAATCATGTTGGCAAAGAAAAATCAGAACAAAAGTGGAAAATCATGAGAAAAAAAAAAAAAGAAGGTGAAAATAGTATGCTTCAGTACATGTTCAGTTTCCACAATTCTCTCACTGAATGTGTATGGCATTTTCCATCCAAAGTTTATTGAGAGGTATTAATCTTTTAAACTCTTATTTACAGAAAAAATAGACCAGGTTTCATATAGTCCACATTCATAGTGCAGCTCCTCTGCCATCTGCCATATATATGCTTGGGAAGACCTTTTGGGTTGAGGCCATGCCACAACAGCTTTTTCACCGAATGTCTTCTTAGTTTCGTTTTATGTTTTTTGCAGAACTGGAAGCAAATGCTGCTCTAGTCTCCAGTCAAAGGTAAGATAGTTCCTGCAAATTCAGCAGGAATATAAGCCTGTTTGGAGGATGTCAGCTTTCTCAGGTTATAAATGGCTTCTCTTTGTCTTTTTCTTAACTTCATTTACATGTATTTTCCCTCCAAATTAATTTTAGTTCCCAAAGCTAATGGTTTCTTCTAATAAAGCCTATTGATTGCTATTTTATTATTTTATAAGTATGCCCATCTGCTTCTCAGATAAGCAAGAATCTGGACTTTATCTC
Organism: Sminthopsis crassicaudata; assembly: GCF_048593235.1. NCBI lineage: Eukaryota > Metazoa > Chordata > Mammalia > Dasyuromorphia > Dasyuridae > Sminthopsis > Sminthopsis crassicaudata. The sequence goes on along the minus strand of NC_133618.1, from coordinate 439,229,766 downwards.
CTTTCATTGGAAGTGAATAACATTATACAGTTAAACCAGTTATCTACACCAATGCAAGATAGCTTTTTGACGTCATAGATTTCTTGAATATTAGAATGAAGAAAGAACCTTGGAATATATCTTATGTATCCAATCATGCCATTTTCAGTGTTTAGTAAACATAGAGTCATAGGATTTTATAGGTCGAAAAAAAACCTGAGAAATCTTCAGTCCAACTTTGTACCCATTATAAGAATCTTCTTTATACAATCTCCCTGATATGTGGTTATTCAGTGTCTGAACACTGTCATGCAAGACTCTCATATGAAAATTCAATTAGATATTTATTTTCCCAGAAAGCTGAATTGGGTGCAAGTTGCACAGAGACAGATTTCAGTTCAATTTAAGAAACAAACTTCCAATAATCAGAATTATCCTAGGACTCTAGGGAGAGGAACCACCAGTTCCTAGTCATGATGCTACTAGAAGGAAGATGGGGGATCTTTGAAAGAGGAAAGAGAAGAGAAGAACTTCATTTGGCAATAGTCATTGGTAGTGATTGACTAGCAAAAGGATGGAAAAATGCTGCAGCCTTATGGGAACAGGCAATTAAGTAGAAAGCATGGAATAGCCTTGTCAGTTTAAATGAAGCAGATGTAAACAAGAAGCAACTAGATAGAGGTGAGGGATGAAGACTTCTCTATCTGGGCATAGATATAAATATAGCATGGTGTTGGCTGGGAAAAGTCTGTATTTATATAGATACTCATTGGTTTTCTGTTGACATTTTAATGAGTTAATGGGAAGCTCAGGGATTCTTCCTTACTAGGTAAATTTATGGTTATAATCTTCATTCTTTTAACGTGAATGCTTCATATTCAAGTAACTGGTGTACAGATTAACATGTTAGCCTCATAGCCCAGTACTTATGTCCCCCCTTTGATGGTGTTTTAAATGTACAGTGTAATATACATGTACATTTAAATATATATAGAGAGAGCAAGTTTTGACTGTTCCAAATTTGACTGGTTAATTCAGAGAACAGGCAGTTTGGGAGCATTTCTAAGACTGGAAAGATTGATAAGATAGAGTTATTTCTACCTAAGGGACTGATTATTAGGAATGACCCTGAAATATGAATAGAACAACTCCTTGTAAGATCATGTGCCCCTTTCTAAATTTTGAGAGTACTGTCTTTTGAAAGCTGCTGCTTGAGCTTTCCTATAAGAAATGGTTCCTGTTTTGGGACTTCCTACTGCTTCTTCAATACTTGCCTTCTGTTTCTAACTTCTGATTATTGTGCTCTTCCCTAATTCTGTACCTGAGTATATGTCCCTCACAAAAAATTCTGTGCTGTCATCCTTTAGTAATGAACCCAAGGAAACGGGGGAGAAGTCTAAAACTCCAAGCCGGAGAAACTCAAGAGCCGAGGAGTCCACCCCTGCTGCTGAGAGTGGGGAGAATGGGCAGCGCAAGAGATCCTCCCGCCCAGCATCAGCTTCTAGCACTTCAAAAGGTGAGCCCTATTGTGTACCTATAGAGAGGAGAGCAGAACAAAAAAAGAGTAGCCTCATTACAACCAAAGTGCTTTGACTGTTAGGCGCCTCTAAGATGAAATAGAAGGGATGTGAATTTGGAAGTTCCACCATTGTTTTGATGTAGACAAAACCATGCTGTGCTATTTATAGAAACTAGTGCAGATGAATGGAAGTAGAAAGAGGACAAGAGCACTGTTTATAGTTGGGCCGATAAATAAGATTTGGTCCTTAACCTCATTGTGCTTACATTGTGTATTACATTGGACACAAGCCCAAATACTGATAATGCATATTATCTGTTAGTGTTTAAGAGCAATGTAAGCAAAATGGTACATAAAGTCAAAGAAGGAAAGATCATTTCCAACTTGAAGGTTTCAGAAATAGCTTATATTTAGGTAATGTTTGTAGAATAGACAGGATATCTGCAGAATTCAGGGAGATGGAAGGGATTCTAGTTTAGGAAATGATATGAAGAAAACCATGTGTGAATCAAGTGAGCACCTCTGAGAAGCAAGGGCTGCCATTCCTGATGAGCTTTTTTAACTTATTGAAAGATTCAGCCTCATTAAAGCCAATCCAGACTCAACAAAGGTGTTACAGCTCATCAGTATTTCTAGGCTTCAATGGGTCTGAATGCTTCCACAAGTAAGCATAAAATCCAGGAGAATTCCCTCACCAAAGTGTGTTTCCTGTGTTTGCAGCCCTGCCTTTGTTCAGTCTGGTTTTTACCAATCTGGGTAGCTCTCAGATAGTTAGAAACATTAGCTAGGGGCACTAGTCTCTGACACCAGGGAATTGGGTAGACCTAGGTAGGCTTGGTTTCTATGATTTCAGTTCACTGTAAATCTGAACCTGTGGCCTCCCCATAGCATGTTCCTGAGAGGAGATGGCTTGTGTGGCGTGCATCGGGGCATATTCTCTAGCTGTTGACTTTATAATAGAAAAAAATAAAAACTGATGGCCACAGGTAAGAGATTGAAGGGGGGAGGGAGGCTCAGAAGTTTAAGACCTAATCCTACCTCCTTTCTCCAACTGCCATTTTCATCTTCCCTGAATCTGTGATGTAGCTACTTGAGACTGAGATAAAAAATTCTTTGTACCACGGACCCTAGTTAAGAGTAGAATATCACTGACAGATGTATTTCAGTCAGGAAAAAAGGAGCTTTAAGAAATTGCTGGGTATCTGGGAATTTCCTTTCTCACTTAAAATTGTCTTTTCAGCAGAAATCATTTTGGAGGAAACATAACTCCAAAGAACAGAATCTAGATTGTGGACGTAAAGGTTCTAAAATATCTTTTCCCTTTTTCCTTTCCCATTGTTAGCCTTCAGTCACATAGATGTATTTCAGTCAGGAAAGAAGGAGCTTTAAGAAATTGCTGGGTATCTGGGAATTTCCTTTCTCACTTAAAATTGTCTTTTCAGCAGAAATCATTTTGGAGGAAACATAACTCCAAAGAACAGAATCTAGATTGTGGACGTAAAGGTTCTAAAATATCTTTTCCCTTTTTCCTTTCCCATTGTTAGCCTTCAGTCACATGCTTGAAGTCTCTGTCTGCTTCAGATACCTTTAAAACTAGAAGAAAAATAGATATTGGAAATGGCCAACACTGGAAGCTACATTGAATTGTTGAGACTTAATCTTTGCTCATCTGGTCCATCAAAAAAATCCAGAAGTATAAGGAAAAGCAACAAGTTAGTATGCCTGATAGGAGAGTGTGATCCAAAGTAGCCTGTAGCAGGAACTGCTACATGGTTTATGTACTGTATTGATTAGAAGGGTGTTGCTTTTTCCTTTTTTTTCTTTTTCACTTTGGGGATTAGGGAGGGAGAAAAAGGGAAACTAGGAATACAGTAGGCAAGAAAAAGAAAGAAGCTGCAAAAAAAAGAAAAATTAGTCATAAGAACCATGCCGGGCTCTCTTTAGGCATTAGCTAGCTGAGAGGAGAGGGGCTGGCACCACACTCTCATGGAGTTTGGAAATAGGCATCCCTCAGTTAACTCTGTAGAGACGGTGACGAGGATGCTGTCTGTAGCTACAATTGTTCCTGTTAGGGCTTTTTACTATTTTGTAGGTAGGCCAGTCAGCCAACCGGAAAATCCTCGGGAACTCCAGGAGGAGAGCTCAGAGATCTGTGCTTCTGGGTGTGGGTGTGTGCTTCCTCAGGCATATGTGCCAGGAACTGCCTCAGAAACATCAACAGGTGGAGAGGATACCTCCTCCCGTTCACCACTGGAATTTTTCTGCCCTTTTTGTTCCCTATCATTACGATCCCAGTCAACAGAAATGGTGGTCTTTCCAGATTTTCTTGGAACAGTCCTTCTTTGCCTCCATCTTACATTCTGCTTATTTTATCTTTATGGGGATGCATGTAGCCTTCACAAAGGGAGAGACTCATTTTTTCAGAATCTTTCTATCCGAACACCTAAGTAGTGCTTTTTACATAGTAGATTCTTTTAATTAATCTCTGATCCTATTGCTTACTATTTGACCAGTGTTTGATCCCTAAGAATTGTGGTATAATAACATAGCCTGAGGAGACCCTACTTTGCTACTCAGCTCTAGCTCTCATGGGATTCCCAGTGAGGAAAATTTATCACTGTAGAGCTTGCCAAAGATAGTAGGAAAAAGGAGTCAGAGAGTAGATGTCCTAAACTGTTCCTGTTTTTCCTTTCTTCTTCACAGAGCCTGCAGCCAGCGTGATGCAGTCTAAACGAAGGAAATCCAAGTAAATCACTTCAGGCAAATTGAGACTTGTAAATGTGTGTGAAATTTTACAAAAAACAATTTTGAGCTGTGATTTTTAAAAACAAACACAACAATTTCTGTACAGTTAATCATTTTAATAATGCTGCCTCCCTCAAACCACGTGGCCTCTTCATTAATGAACATCAAGAGAGGCAAGGTCGATGAACCATTTGTTGTGGCAAGATGAAGTTCAAGTTTTCCAAAAAGAATAGTTGTCTCTTGTAAGAAATGACAACCTACTGTTGTAAATGTTTAGATTTCTCATTTGTTTCCTAAGCAAATTAGCAGACACAGTGGCCATTCTTAGGTAGCTGGTGATGTTTTGTGCAGTGGAAGTACTCTGTGAATAGCTGTAATGGGGACAGAAATAATCCCTCTCCTTTGGAAATGTTGTAAATAATTTTATTATAGATGATTTCAGACATATTTGTTGTAGAAAAATGGACCAGTGAATAAAGAGAATCTAAGGGTTTGTATAATGTGGAATTCCAAATGCTCTTAATAAAATGTCATTGTTTTAGACCATCAAGGGCATTAGCCATAGTGATGCATCCTCCAAGGAAGACAAGGTTTTCTCATCTGTAAAATGAAAATTCAGAGGTCAGCTAGTCTAATTCCCTCATTTTACCAATAAGGAAACAGGCCCAAGGAGTTGAAGTCAGACTTACCAGAGGTTAAACAAAACAAAATCAGATCCTGACTGCAAATGCAGGACTAAGGAATCTTGGAGATGCCCTCTAGTTCTAAATCTATCACCTTGAGTATAGAAGGAAACTATTATTCATTGAAGATGCTGAGCACCAGCCATTCTGTCCAAAAGTCCTTAGGTGTTTTTGGACAACCATGAGAGCCTGGGCAAATCAATTCACTTCTTTGCCTCAGTTTCTCCATATGTAAAATGGGGATACCTACTTCCCAAGGTGATTGTGAGAATCTAATGAGCTAGTTGCAAAACACTTATCCTAGGTTCCTGGGATGTAGTAAGCACTACATATGTGTTAGCTATTATCCTGTCTCTCCCAGCTGAGGTAGAGGAGATTTGAGGCCTGAAGATGTTTGTGCACATGGGTTTCTGTGGACCAAGAGGGATATGCAATGGTTTCCCTTGCTCTATCCTTAAGTCTTCAGATTCAGGCCTTATCTTTCCCATTAGGTCAGTAGGCCATTGCATTTGTGGTCCTTTCTGGCATTTGATGGTCACTATTCATAGTCTCCTGATCAGTATCCTCCTCAAGGGTAATCTGAGCCACATTTGAAAGCCCAATGGGGCTTTGTAATCATATTTCCCACCCCTGAGCTAGACCTTTTAGGTCCTAAACAAGAAGTAGGGCTTGTACCTCATCTCAAAAATAGTGCTGTATTTCTATGCTCTCATTGCCTTCTGCTTATGGATCCTTTCAGGTTCATACTACTTATAGCAGAACAGCCCCAGATAGGACTGATAGGGCAGAATAGCACTGCCTCATCCCTGACATTGTCACCTATCAGGGAGCAAAATGGGACTAGAAATATGGCTTTGTCCCAGTGTGCCCCCATAACGTGTCACTTTTCCTACTCAGTGCCTCATAAGCATGGAATCTATGGCATGTTCTAAACCAAGATAATTCAACTTCAGTATATGCTTTAAATAGATTTTTATTTGTGTTTTCCTTTATATTAATTTTTTCCCCCACAGAGGAATAGCATTACAATCTAACACTCACAAGTCCTGTTACACGCACACATACACACACACACACCACGACTGAGTCAAGGTGGTTGCATCCTTGAGTCCACCAACACACATTTTAAACATCCTAAGGTAGGTTCCTCCTAGAATCTGGGCTCAGCATATGACAGAGACACAGCTTGCTAGCTTTGTTTGGAACCAGGCGGCAGGGCTACAGTCAAAGGTATCAGAAAGTGGGTGGTTTGTCTGCATTAAGCCCCCTAGTTCAAAGCCATGTGGATTTAGTAAGGCAATCGAGATCTGGAGCACCTGGGGGGGCAGTGAAGCCCTCTGAGAGAGGAGAGGAGGCGCTCTGTCTAAGGGGCCGATTGGTGGGTTCCTCATTGCACATGTATGCTTAAAACCGGTCACAACTGCACAAACACACACACAGTGGCCCTCTTGTGAGAAGAGAGGGGAGCAAGGGGTCAGGAAATGATACTTGGGGCAAGAGGAGGACAGGTTCATGCTCTCGAGAGTCAGTAGGGAAAGAGTGATGCTGCCCTCGTGAACAGCACATTTTTTAGAAACAAACAGAACAAAAAGATGGGCATCTTCCCCCAACTGTCACACACACACGCACACACAATTTTGTTGAAGTGCTGGTTATACTAATGTCTACCTAATACTCCTCGCAAACTGGTCATTTCCCCAATGTGTCTCAAACAGTTGTCACTGCAGACTGACTCCCTGTCTTAGGTTGCATAGGACTTCATGAATCCTGGTTCCTTAATTTGTTCAAGTTCTGTGGTTTGAAAAACCCTGAACCATGCTAAGGGTGAAAGGCACATACACAGTCCATATAGCATGAAAAGATCTGGTGGCTCTGTAGTCGAACAAATGGGGGACGGAGTGGTGTCAGGTCTTAAAAATCTATAGACGTAAAATATTGCCACACTCGGATGCTACAGTTTCAATGGGATGGTAAAAAAAAGAAAAAAAAGTCTTATAAGGTTGCGTTGATCCTTGGTTACAAAGACTTGAAGGAGTCTTGAGGGGAAGGGAGGCAAACAGGCAAGCAAGGTTTAGGATGGTAGGCTCCTGCTCTCCAGATGTTCTTCACTCCAGTCCCCAATAAGCAGCTCCCCAGAATTCAAAAAGGAAGATGGGAACTTTGAACATTTCAGTGTATCTAGGTGTGACTGAAATGGGAGTTTGGAGAGAAAGACTCTTTCTTGCAAGGTTGAGGGAACCTTAGAAGGGACAGGATGTAATCTTAATCACTGGCTTGTAAGCAAGCTGAAAGTCTTTTTAAAATGTTTCATTTTAATTTAAAAAATAAAATTGAGTTTGTTCCTTGGGGCTGGGAGCCTCTGCCCACATAGCTAATTAAGCTATAGGCACCTGGACTCAGGAAGCTAGCCCTGTTCTCTGGCTATAAGAGCCAGGGCCAAGAAATGAGAAAAGGAGCACGTAGGCAGAATGACCGGCAGTAGAGGAAAGATGCTTGAAAGTTTCAAGATACAGAACTAGCTTAAGAAATAAATCAAGATAAAGAGACAAGAAAAAATAATCTAGAAAGTGACAGGGCTATTCAGGGCATTGCAAGGGGATAGTTGCTGGTATCTAAGCCCGGAATTCACAGCCCACAGCGTCAAAAGGGGCAACTACTTAAGTCCCAGGCTGGCTATAGTTTTGGGACCTTGTCTCCCTCTCCCACACACCTCAAGGAAAAAACTAAACAAAGGTAGGGAACTTCGGTAAAGGTTGATACTAATAGCTCCAATTCCCTAGAGTTGAGATAACCTCAGAATGGGTGGGCAGTAGAAGGGCCAGAGGAGGTGCTTCTCTGCCCTTCTTCCAAGGCCTACATCTAAACAATAGTCAATACTGGAAGGCTGTGAACCTTCCAGAAGACCTGTCCATCCTGGAGCAGAGATTTATCTCTAACTCTAGGGTGGGTGAGACATTTGTAATCTTAAAAAGCACAGAGCTCTGGTGTTGAGGCAGGAAATTGGGCAGCCTAAGTCATTAGAGCCTTCAGGCTGAGATCAGAAGTTATCCTTTTCATTGCCCTCAACCCAGTTCCTAGAGAACCTCTACCCCTCCCCCTTCCCCAGGAAAACCGCTTCACAAGATCACCTGGATCCCCCAGACTCCAATGCTTTAGAGCAAGATAAGAAAGGAGTCAGCTGGACCAGAAGAAGTCCTTTCTGCCTATGGTGGGATCAGATGGAGGAAACCTAAATACACCAAAGCAGCCTTCTGAGCCAGGGTGTCCCTCTCAACTAGTAAAAGTCCAGCTTTCCTATGCTCAGCGGTTCCTTCCTCCAGAGCTACTTCTCTTCTGTCATTTATCATTCTCTAATCTGTTTCTAAATCCCTCCATTCTTTCACTTTCAAGTTTCACATCTCACAGCCCTCTGCAACATACTTTACCTTCAGAGGCCTAGGCCAGCTCTAAGGAGTGTGTCCGAGGCACAGACAATAGAAACGGGCCTTCGGGCAGTGCCACCCAGTTGCCAAGATTTGTCAAGGAGCTTTAGAAGAGTCACACTTGGGTCACTCACTGGACAGTTTTCCTAGTAGGGAGCTTGGGCAAGGACAGTCTCGTGATGGAACTAGTGTTTTGTATGTGTGTAGGTGGAGTTAGATGTAGAGGGAAACAAAGAGGATCGAGGTTGGGGATGAAGACGGGGGTTCAGAATTTACAAGACGGGATTTCTGAGATAAGGAGTGGGAGAAATCAGTACAGATGTGGACATCCGAAGTAAGGGACTGGGGATCTGGGACGAGGGAATGACCAGAGGGAGGCGGTTACCCCACAGAGATGGCTAGCAACACTTCTCCTCTCCTTGGGGAATCGGGGCTTTGGCCAACAAGTCCATGGAACATGTAGGGGTCACCACTTGGGTCCAGAACAAGTGGCAGGAGCAGGCTGGTGAGAAGAAGTGGGGGAGGGTAGTGTCTGTGGGGAGGGGGAGGGAGGCTGGTGAGAGGTTTATTTGAGAGCAGTGTAGAGTGGAGCAGCCCAGAACGGGCAGACAGGCGACCTCAGTAGCGTCAGTAATTGAACTGGCGCTGGCACGGCTGGTGGAGAAAGCTGCCCTGGTGCTTAGACCGACGGGGATGGCGCTCTCGAATACGGTTCTGCCGCTGGACAACCTTGGGGCTCAGCCTCTGCCGGTCGGCCTTCTGGCGGGCCCGCTGCACCCACCGGGCCTGACCGGCCTTTTCCAGCACCGCTGTCCGAGGGGGCATCGAGGCTGCGTGGTGCCTGGGAGCTGGATCCCGGTGGGATTGCATGACCTCCCTTGGGGAGAGGAGGCATAGAGCAGGCTCAGAACGGAGCTTTGGAGGAGGCCCATCGCCACTGCTCACAACCCCAGGATCTCCAAAACCCCCCATGCTGCCTGACCTCGAATTCCAGCCCTTTGATTTGTGGTATCCTTTCCACTGCCAGGCTGGCTTCATCTCCTGCTGGGACTCTTGGCCAGCTAACTCCCCTACCTCCAGTCTACCCTACACAATTCATCTAACATGAAAGTGCCCTCTCTTCAAAGAGCATAGTCCCTGGTGCTGTTCTTTCCTCCCCCCAAAAGGGTGACAAACAGATTCTTCCAGCTTACTGTGCTTCTCTCTGGCTACACTACTCAGGAACAGTCCCTTCCTCCCCTCAAGTGGGGATCACTCAAGTCCCCTCTAGAGTCCTGCTTAGGCCAGGAGTTCTCTGTGAATGTCTTAAAAAAAAAAAATAAATCTGTAGGTTCATGTCACCACCCAAAAAAAGGGTTAACCTTGGTTTAAGTTATTTACCTTCACCTCAAAGATTCTTCCTTGCCACCAGGGAATCTATTATTCCCTGAGCACAGCCAAGCCCTACCTCACACAGGATTTTTTTTTTCCCCCTGAGGCTGGGGTTAAGTGACTTGCCAGGGTCACACAGCTAAGAAGTGATAAGTGTCTGAGACCAGATTTGAACTCGGGTCCTCCTGAATTCAAGGCTGTGCTCTATCCACTGCACCACCCAGATGCCCTTCACACAGGATTTTTCAAAAGACCTCAGTACGTCCTAGCTCAATACCCCACTTTCTCACTCGCAACCACGATCTCCCAGGGACAGTGAGGATTCTGACTATGACCATAGCTCCAGAACCTCCCCCCTTCCCGTCTACATGAACATACAGGAACCCCCTGCCTAGCTCTACTTGTCTATTAGAAAACCTAAGTAACCCAACCTCAGGACCAGGCACCAACCCAGTAGAGAACGGTGCCCTTGGTGCTCAGACCAGCACGGGGAGCACTCCCAGACAGAGCGCTGCTTCTGGGCAGCTTCAGGCTCAGCTGGGGGGCACTCTGGAGGAGGGCTGCACCCACCAGGCCTAGCTGCCTTTTCCATCAGTGTTCAGATCCCCCAGCCCCCCCTTGGCCCTTCCCCTTCCCCTAGTCTCATTCTACACTCTTCCCTATCCTGTCCCTGGCTCACCGGTGGCCAGCTCTAGCTGGAGGTGGGCTCCGGGGTGGGGTCAGGCTCCGGTCGGGTCCAGGCTCCAGAACGATGGTACTGCCAGTGACATAGACAGACATACTGGGGTGCTCGATGAGCAGGTCCTCCAAGGGGCTGCTCTCCAGGTGGGCAGGCCCCAGCTCAGGCCCCTCTGCAGTGAAACAGGCGGGAGGGGTAACAAACCAGCTCTCATCCAGCAAGCAGGGGGGGGCTGCTTTGGGACTTGGTGGGGCAGCAAAACTATCTGGGGGGAGGGGAGGGGATCAGCAGCAGGGGCAGGGCACCACACATACAGGGACACATGGTAGGGTAGGGAAGAGAAAGGGGAATAATTAGTCAGACCCAAAGCCCATTGGTGTCAGAAGAGCCTTTCCCCCAAGCTGGCACCCATCTCTGGTTAATCCTTTTTTCCTCCCATAGGACAGGCCGGCTCCTACTCTTCTAAGACTAGAGCAACAAGCAACTCCTTTAGAAGCAGCTGCCCTCTGGGGGAAGGGACCAGCAAACCTTTCCTGGTCAGAGACCTAGGGAACCCCTCCGGATACTTCCCTACGATCTCTCTCAAGCCAGGACACAGTCCTCTAGGCTGATCAGAGGTATTCCCCCTACTCCCTGCAATAGAAATCACTCTCTTACACTCCACAAACTCCATTTTCCCTGAATACCTTCAAATGAACCTTGAAAGAGAATCTGGAATATCTCCTAGCTATCATCCCTTCCAATATGGGGGATGTGAGGACCCAGGAATTCTAGCCCTACTCCCAACCCAGCTCTCTCGAGTCCAGAGACCCTTGTATAGACACTGAAGTGGAACAGGCTGGGGCAGTCAGCCACGCAAGGTCTTCTCCAGCCACTTACTTACCAGGCAGGTCAATAATAAGCCAGCCATCCACTTCTTCCTCATTCTCAGGGCAGACGAAGGCTTTGGGGGAGGGAGGCTCCTCAGATGGTGGGCTGGTGCTAAAGAAGAGGCTGGTGAGCCGCTGGAACATCGTGCACTAGGCGGGGTAGGGGAGATAGGAGTGGAAGGCCCAGCTTCAGTAGCCTTACAGAGACCTGAGCAAAAGGAAGCAAAAAATCAATCAGATCCTGGTTCCTGCTCCCATATCTCATAGTCAGGCTGGGAAAGAGAAGACTCTTGTGTCCATGCAGGGATGCTTCCCATACCTGAGATAGGAAGTAGAAATGTTCTGGATCCCAGGGGGGAGAGATTTTGAGAAAGGGGTATAGAATAAGCCTTTAACACATGTAAGAAAGGGAAACTCCCTGGAGGGAGTAGGAGGAAGACAACAGAGAAATTCATCTCCCCTCTACCAAAAGCTGAGCAAGGTTTCCTGCAACAGAGAGGAATCCTTGGGCACAAAGCATGGGCCCAGGGAGGCAGTCATTCCCACAAGTACTGAATATCTTCCTCCTACCAACCTCTCCCCAAGCCTTTTATTCTCCCCCTCACCCCTACCCTCCCCCAGACAGCAAGCTAAATACATTTTCTCATCTATTTGCTCTGAGACAATTCAGAGCCTTGGGCCCACATATTCCAGGCCTGAAATTGAGCAACCAGTCACTTAGTTGTTCTACTCAGTGCATCCCCACACTGTAGCCCCATTCCTAAAATAGTCTAAATAGTGCTCTGTCTTAGGGGATTGAGAGCAGCCTGGACAGTGGATAGATAATCCAGCCATGGAGTTGTGAAAACCCAAGCTCACTTTCTACTTCTGACACTGATTATATGATCTTGAGCAAGTCAGTCAGTTTCCCAGGCAAATAAGTTGCTGAAGAATTTCTGCTACGTCAGTACAGGGAGTTCCCTCATCTTGCATTCCCTGTACCAGACCTCTTTCACTTCCAAAAAAAAGAGTTAATTACAGGGAAAGCTCCACCTAAGAAAAGGGATTTGGCTCCACAGAGACTCAGCTCTGAGGTCCAAGGGGCTGCATGGTAGAGGAAACCTCAGTTCCAATTATGCTACTAAGTGTTCGACCTTAGGCAAAGCATTCCCATTTGCCATGTTTTGGTCTCTAAGGTCTCCTGTAGCTTTGACTTCTTAGGATATCGGGACCTAGCTGAAGACTGAGACAGATTTGGTTCATGAACTTAAGCATTTCACACAATTGTCAAGGATTGGGATCCTAACACACCTGGATCCCACCACTTTCATGGGAGCATCAGAACCCAAGCAGGTTCCTCCTAGCCAAACCCTTTCCTTGTTTTGACTTCCCCAAATAGCCCTTGGGAGAACAAATCCCTTTAGTCATTGCAAGAGTGCCCAAAATAGATACTGTGGCTCCCAGTGAGTCAGTGGTGCAGCTAAGAATGGGACCCCAGAATCCCAGCTCTGAAAAACGGCCTGTCCTCCAACCAAATTCTTGCCTGCTCTCCAAGTACAATCGCTTTCACAGGAAAGGGGTCATTATCATAGTGGTCCTTACATTTCTAGTGCTTTGTGGGTGCTCAGCCCACATCCACCTGGTGAAGGAGATAGGCTATTGTCCCCATTTTATAGACTGGGAAACTTGAGGGTTGGAGAGGGGAAATTTTTTTTGCCCACCAGCCCACTTAGCCTGGCCTGGAATCCGGGAAATCTGACCCCAACCCTCAAGGTTTCCTCTATTGCACCAAGTTGGTTGGACGGGCAGGCCGATAAGTAGGCACATTTGCCATTAGCCCCCCTCCATCCCTAGCCCTCCAAGAGGATAACGGCCTCGTTCTCTGCTTGCCCACCCAACGGGGCTCCCTCTTCAAGGACAAGGAGAAGCAGAAAAGGAAACAGGCCAAGGGAGAAAACTAAGACAAACCTCACCAGCTCCAACTGGACCCCGGACAGGCGCTGTGGCCCCAGAGGTCATAAGCTCCAGGATTGTATTACCTGCCTCCTGATGCCCCCCCTCCCTCTTTCCCGGGGAATGAAAGGCAGAGCTAGGTAGGCTGAGAGGAAACGGCACCGGCACCGACCCTCCAGCTGCTGGAGTCTCTGGCCACAGAGCTATTTCCCGGGAGTTTTAAAGGCTCATGCATGTCAATCATTACTTGCTCTGGGTGGCCCTGGGGAGACCCACTGAACCCAGATGCCAGGCCTCAGGAACTAATTGGCCCTTCCTCGCCACGGTCCCAAGACCAACCCTAAGGCCCCCCCCACATACACACACCCCACATCCCTCCCGGGCCCCTCCCGTCCAGCCACAGGCCTCGCCCCATCAGGCCTCTATCCAGTTCCAACCCAGCCGGGTCACCAGAGGACAGCCGGAGTTGGGGGAGTAGAGGGTGTCGGGGAGGAGCCGGCCTTGGTGACGACTCAATGTCATATGCAAATACGATGACGTAACCGCAGCGGACAACCCCCGGGAGCCAATGGGCAGAGGGCAGTGTGGCTCCGGGCTCCTGCGGTTGGCGAAGCGGCGAAGCCCAGAGACAAAGGCCCAGGAGTGAAGCCGGATCTCTAGCTGAGGAGGGAGGGTAACCCCGCGGGACGCAGGGTCTAGCGCTCTCGGGCCAGCCCGGCCTCCGCAGCCCAGGGGTCGCGGCACTCCGAAGAGGCAGGGTTTGCATCCAGGCCTAGGAGCCGCGATCGGGGGGCCCGGGAGCTTCCTCCATCCCTCTCCGTCCCCTCGCAGTAGCGAATGCGTAGCTCCAGGGGCGTCCTCCCTCTCCAGAAAGCCGCTCCCCCGCAGCCTCCTGTCCGGCACAGAGCCGCAAGCCCCCTTCCTTACCGTTTTCTACCTCCGAGGGCTGTTCCTCCCACCCCTCCTCCGCGCCGCCTCCCGGGAGCCGGGAATCGGGAGCCACAAGCGGCCCCTAACGTCCCGAGCGGTGCGGGTCCCCGAGCAGACCCCGAAATACCCCGAGCCCCCCACCGCGCTGCGCCTCTGCCAGCGCTCAGGGCACCCCGGCTCGGAGCTGCAGAGGGGCCCAGGCCGGAATGCACTGACCTGGGGCTGCTTCCAGGCGCCGGCCACGTCCCGGGGCAGCGAGCGCGGAGCTGGCCGGAGCGGAGCTGAGGAGCAGGCGACGGGAAAAGGGAGAGGAAGCCGGCTGTGGCGGAGTGTCCTGAAGCGGGAGGCTCCTCAGAGGTCCAGCAACATCGCTGGGGGCCGGCTCCGGGGCTGGCTGCTAGCGGGGATGCGGCTTTGCTTCCAGCGCTCCCGGCGGGGGTTGGTGTATTGGCAGCAGATCCGCCGGGGCTCACGGCACAAATTGGAACGCTCAAACAGCTGATTGTGACGTCACAAAGGGGCCCGCCCGCCCTCACGTCACGGCCCGGGCGGCTCGAGGCCAATCAAGAATTGCGTGTCCTCCCCCAGCCCGGATCCCCTACCCCCATCCCGGGGATCCAGCCACAACAGGGCATAATAACACTGAGTTTCCGACCAACCTCCTTTAGTCCCGAGCCAGCCCAGTGGGTCAGTCGATCCTACTTGACCCACTTGGGGGGCCCAGCTTCTCCTCTAGCCCCACGCTCCCCCTCTTAGCCGCCCCACCTTGGGCACCGGGTCGGGTTGTTGCCTCCGCGATTCTTCCTGCCCCTACGGTCCCCCCACATTCTTTATCCAACCCCGCCCCTGTTCTCTGGAGAAGGGGGAGGTGAAAGGAGAGATCCGGTAAGACTGGTCTCCTGGGTCTTAGGAGCTCTAGGGGAGACTGCTCTGTATGGAAGGGCCCCCTGCTGATCCTCAAGGGTGAGTGAGATGCTTCCTGAGAGGTCCCTGGGAGACCTGGGGATGTGAGGAAGGCACGGAGTGCCCACAGAATAGGGAGGCCTAAATGCAGAGCCCCCGGGGAAAACTCCGGTGTAAGAGCCCCGGAGGAGAGGTCACAAATGAACCACCTTGGTTCCTTTAAAGTTCAGTGGCCTTCAGAGGTTCCAGGACTTTAGATATGGGAGAGGGACCTTTAAAAATGGTCTAGGGCTACTTGGGTACTTCTCAGAACAGAGTTCGGAAGCTTCTGGTTCCAGGATCTTTATGGAGGAGGGAGCTACAGAGGAAATCAGTGTAGAAGACTGGACGCTGTTCCTAATTAAGAAAAAACAAGGAATCTCCATTCCTTGAGAGGGCTCCTCATTTTAAGAATAAGGTGAGTCCCTCAAGCTAAAGTCTGTGTGGAATTTGAATTTCCTTAGCAGTCCAATTCTGCAACCCATAAACCTGCTTCAAAACTAGCACTTCAAAACTGGAGACAGAAGAGAAGGCAAGCTCTGTAACTATAGAGACTGTTTCATTTTTATCTTTGTATTGTCAGCACTTAGCACAATGTCTGGCACCTAGTGGGTGCTTGATAATTGATGGAAAGGCATCTTGAAGACCATAATCCATTTCTCTTGTCATGGAGAAACAAACAGAAGAGCAGAAAAAGGAAGACAGGAGTTCAAATCACTCAGAGGATCTAGGTTTCCTGACACTTTTAAGTTTTATGATTTTTCACCCGTTCCTTCAGAGTCAGCTATGCCATTAACTTGGTAGCATTAAGCAAATTCTTTCTCCTCTGAGTCTTATTTTCTCTATTTGCACAATGAGAGGATAGGATTTGATCTTTCAACTCTTTTTTTCCTCTAAATCCTATACTTCCACTCTTTCCAGGAATCTACAGCTGCAAAACCTTATACTTCCAGTTCCTCACTTTCTAGAAGAGAATTAGCTTTTGTTACTCTCAGGATCCTACATTTGAGGATGTGGAGATATTTGGGGGAGGGAGTTAGGAGAGTCTAACTCTTCCCCCTGATAGAAAAGGGGTCAGTGTATAGAAGCTGAATTGACTCTTGAGGCCCATGTTTGTCTGCCCACCATGGCACAACAGGAAGCTGTGGACTTGAGAATCCTAGGGAACCTTGGACTAGAAGTGGGGTTAGGCCAGAAACATGCCTTATTACTTTGTCACTGACCACACCAAGCCTGGCTCCAGGACACAGAGAAGGGGCCCCATGTGACTGGCTCACCCAGAAGGGTGAGGCCCCAGGATGCTTGAATCTAGCAGAGAATGATGACTCAATGTTCCTGCTGTCTGGCCCAGGTACTAGGCCCAAAGCAAGGAAAGAGCAATAACTCCTTATACCCTGACCCTGACCTCTTGACCAATATTTGGTTTCTAAACTTTCCACAAAAGACAACAAATGTGTATCAGAAAGAATGCTGGATTTGGAATCAGCACACTCCTGGATTTGATTCCTACCTCAGATCCTTAATAGCTATGACTTACCATGACTGTCATTTAGTTTCTCTAGTTCTAATAGCATCTACTCACAAGATTGTTATAAAATAAAATAAGATGAGATGAGATGTGTAATGCCTCTCGGCAAACCTAAAAGTGCTGTTCACATTATGATTCTGACCACATCTCTCCCCTGCTCAGGAAGCTTCAATGGCTCCTATTGTCCAGAAGAGAAAGTCACAGGATTATAATGTGATTTAGAGCTGAAAGGGACCTGAGAGATCATCTCGTCCAGCCTCCTTATGTTACAGATGAGAAATCTCAGGCTTTATAGAGGTAAATTGACTTGGAGCTGGGATTTGAATCTAGGTCTTCATATTACAAAAGCACTGCTTTTTTACTCAGCCTGGCATTCAAGTTGTAGGCAACTCCAATTTATTATTCATAATTCCCCATCTTAGGTTATCTCGTCTTCCACACAGGTCTCCTTCTTTGATCATACCCCCTGCTTAGAATGTCTTTCTCTAAGCCCTAAAATGCTTTAAGACCCAGTCATACTCATGCTTCCTCTAGAAAATCAACTTATAGGGAGTTATTTTCCAACTAATGTGGAACCCTAAATTGAAGGACATAATAGATGCTCAATAAATGTCTGGATTGGCTGCCTGATAGGAGGAATTTAGGCTCAGAGGAATCTAAGGATCAGAATTTTCAGCTTGGAGCCCAGAAGGGGCAAATGTGATCACTGCCTTGGGCTTTGTCCCAAGACCCCAATCAATCCGAGGTCATAGGGCTAGGATTTAACTGCAACTCTGACCTGGTCAAAGTTTGGGGTTTGAAGGTCCCTTTGGAACAGATGGATGGCATCCCAGGACACACTCATTATTGGGGAGGGAAAAGCTGTATCTTTTGGGGACCTCTCTGATCTAAGAAAGTCCAATGGCAAATTTTAAGGGCCATAGGTCATATATCTTAGTTTACAACAAACACTAAGCATCAATTAAAATTACAAAATAACCCCCTGGGCTAGACTGGGGATACATAGATTAAAATTACCTCAAAAAACTATTTTACTTGGATACAAGAGATAATACAGAAATATGATACAATATAATTTGAGGAGGAAAAGACATTAGAAACAGTGGTGTGCTTGTAAGTGTGGGGGTGGGGAACTGGAAAGCCCAGAATCAAAGAAGGTCTCACGGGAGAGTTAGCAGGAGAAAGAAGGCAAGGACGCTGAGAGGTAATAATGGAGGAGTGATTTTTAGGTATTGGAGACCCCTCCTAAGGATCACAAACTCATGTCCCCTAGGATTACAGATTTAGAGCTACATAGAACTTGAGAGGTCACCACCTTATTTTCCTCCTCCTCTGTCTCCAGATACTTAAGAGTAGCAGATGGACTGAGCTCTTCTACATCTCAGTCCAGATTTAGTGGCCCTATGTCTTTGAGGGAAGAACCCTATTAGCCATGACCACAAATCCTGACTGGGTCAGAATACAGAAGATAAGCTAGACTCCCACTAGGAAAGGAACTTAGAGCTTTTTCCTCTGGTAGATAGGTAGATGAATGTGAATGTTTCCCTTTCCCTTGTGAAAATACTCCTATACATTTTCACACACACCCTAAATGTGTAAACGTAGAAGGCCGCCTTGGAGTCAGAAGACCCAAGTAAAAGTCCAAACTCTTAACACCTACTAGTTGTGTAATTCTGATGGTCAGTTCATCTGCCTGAGCCTCAGTTTCTCCATCTGTAAAATGAGAAAAATTACTTGTACTACAGACTTCACAGAACCATTTTAAGTAAAAGCATCTTAGAGTAGAGGCAAGTTTTAGATCTGAATCTGAGTTTAAAAAATTGACTCACGAGTAGGCTATCTCTGAGATTCTTGTCAGCCTTATGCTATGTTGATAAGATTGATTTTACTGCTTAAAATAATTTTATTTTATCCAATTTTACTGAACTTTTTATGTAAAAAAATTAAAATAAAATCAATTAAAGAACTTGAAAAAAATAAATAAAATTAAAAATTGACTCACTTGCCCTTGTTAACCATGGCAAATTATTTAACCTCTCTTAGTCTGAGTTTCCTCATTTGGAATAATAGTGGATAATAATGCCTTTGCCTTCCTCATAGGGTTAACAGCATTGATTTTCCAACTTTTTTGATCTCAAGACTCCTTTATACACTTAAAATTATTAAGTATTATTATAAAATAATATTTTAATAAAATGCTTTTATTTACATAGATTATATCCATGTTTATCACATTAAAAACTAGAATGTCAATATTTTTTTTGTATATACAGACTCTCCCAAAAGTCTTAATGCACTTCTAAACAACTAAAGCTGCTAATACAGCTTAAAACTGTACTAAGATAATATACACTTTGTTTATATATATATGTATATATGTACATAAATGTGCATTTTTCCCCAGTTATCATGTATAATGTGGAAATTGGCCAGTGAGAGCAATGCCCTTATGATCTTGTACAAATGTTTAGCCTGATGCAATCCCTCAAGTGAACATCAAAGCATACACAAGTGTAACTGTTTCTGGTCCTCATGATGAAGAAAGACTTTTCAGTTGGCCTCTTTGCTGGAACAGAATGTGAATACAAAAGGCTGCTATGATTTAACCTTTTTCTCTTTCCTGTCTTGATGCCTTGGAGTGAAGAGGTGAGGAGGAGGAGATCTTTAATTAAATCTCCTGGTCGGGAGAGAGTTCACTATGAGTTGAAAGGAAGTTTATAAAGTATCCAAGGCCAGTGGGTAGTGGAGCTTCCAAGCTACCTTCTTGATTCAGTCCAGTCCAGTCAGTACTGAATAAATCCTGGTTTATTCAGAGATACTGGCTTAAGGAAAGAAGCAATTCATGCAGTGGCTATGCAGTATTCAGAAAGCAAATTTGATATGACAAAGCTTTGATAAATTTTAAAAAAACTTTATAGCTTTTAGTCTGAATTCACTCTCCCCAAAGACTGAAGTAGTATGGGAGAGAATATACCCTTGCTATTCTTGATGCGTTAAAAGTTAATTGATATTATTTGGTTAAATGATATTAGGATGCTAATCACTGAGTCAACGATTGTTACCTCTGCAACTAAAAAATCATGTTGGGGAAAAAATACTAGAATGGGGGCTCAAGACAATAGCTTTAAAAGCGCCCCATTGCCCCTTAAGAATATCCCTTGACCTCTAAGAAAGCAACTATCTATCCCTTTCTCTGAGGGAACTGAGAATGAGAATGGAGATCTAGGAAATAGCCCCAGTCTTATAACAGATTACAAATATATGTTCTCTAAAGGCAAAGAGTGTTTCATTCTTTGTATTGTTATCTCTAGTACCTAATATAGTACTTGGCACATGGCATATCCTTATTAATGCTTACTGATTGATTGAGAATGAGCTTGGGGTCAAGACACTTAAAATTCATACAGGTGGTAAATACAGTTTTGTCCTAGGATCAGTCTATCTTATCCTTATTTCCCTTTTTAAGAGTTCCCTGTCCAGGGTTTGAGACACTAAAGATCAAGAGGATGTGATATTGCTGGATTTGGTACAGAACTAAGAGAAGAAAAGAGAAGATGTGTATGAGAGAGAAAGAGAGACAGACAAAGATGGACAAGACAAAGGACAAAGAGGCAGAGGGAGAGAGATGGAGAGAGAGAAACAGAAAGAGATAGAAACAGAGAGACAGAAACAGAGAGAGACAGAGAGAGACTGAGAGACAGAGAGGAAATGTGGTTTATGGAAGGAGCAATGGGCTTGAAGTTACTGACCTGGATTTGAATCAAAATTTCAGTTTTTACCACCTGTGTGAATTTAGTTGTCACCTTACATCACAGGACTATTTTTTCATCTGGAAAAAAAAATCAAAGGATTAGAGTAGATGATCTCTAAATTTCCTTCTAATCCAGTATTTTATATAACTCCCTAAGAAAAGCTGGAAATTTGATCTTGAGGTTGGAGTGTTAGGAAAGACAAGAACTATTAAGCAGCATTCCCTGCTTCTGTCTGAAGAGTGAGACTCAGTCTGCTTGGCCTCCTCACTAGGCCCTGGAATAGAATGGCATGACAGAAACTTTGGAAGTTGATTCAAGCAGTTATCAAGGCCCCAAGGAGCTAAGCTAGGAATGTACAGTAATAGTAAAAAACAAAACAAAACAAAACAAAAAAACATTGCCTTGTGGAGATTGGTACTGAGTTGGGTTTGATTTAAGCAAGGGGAACAGAAAAGAGAAGGGTAACCAAGGGGAGGAAAGTGGATATTGGATAGTGCTTATACAATCAAATCCTAATTGTGCCAAAAGGCTATTTCCCAGGACTAGGGCCTACCTTGCCTCTTCATGACCATCTGCCTCCCTTTTCATCTCCTCCCTTTTTCTGATATGTCTTGTCTCAGAATCTATTACCTGTTTTTCTTCTCAGTTTTCTCACCTGTAATGTGAGACACTCCAACTAGATGATCTACAGTTCTGACTTTCCCCCCCCCCCCATCCCCATTTCCTTCCTTTTCCTTTTTCTTTCTTCAATATCCTGATGCCATAATCAGTCCTGTATTGGAGAGAGCCTTGGTCTAGGAGTTAGAAAGCTGGAATATTAGTGTGGGCTAGGTCATACATTGATTCTTTGGTTTAGCTTTATGGAAGGTAATCTTCTTCTCTGGGCCTGTAATATGATGGGGTCCGATTAGCTCAGGGATTATTTACCTAGGTTCATAAGACCTCTCTGAGATAGGTTTTAGGGCATCCTTGAACTTGAACAGGAAAATAAAAATCACATCTTTATTTTCACTACATAAATTCATTTAGTTTATTCAAAAATGATGCTAAGAAGATGTCTATCACTTTCACCAGATTGCCAAAAGAGCCTATAGTACAAAAAAGATCAAGGACTCCTGATTAGATGGCATCTGAGAAACCTAACAGCTCTGTATTCTACAGCCTGTGCTGCTTTTCAGCTTGGAGAGCCTATGTTCTAGGCACAAAAGTTCCTTCTGATGATGACATTATTTCTTCTGTGTTCTATGATCCCTACCAGCTTGATGTTCTATGATCTATTAAGTGACAGGACTCAGATGTTTCTTTTTCATCTTATTAGGAGCATTTATGAAGTTCACTGCAGTTAGAGAAAACAAGGTCCTGTCAGAAACACTTGGGAGATGAGACCAGAATGAGAGCATGATTCATGGAGCATCGGAATAAAAGGGGGTTGGGAGAGAAAAGGGAAGGTGATGCAATAACAGACAGACTCAGAAATTCATAAGTAAATATTGACAATCTGGCTGGGCCTCTGCTAAGGGTTTTTATCTGAGGGGAATTTTGCTTGAGATCAAAGGGGTCAGTCAGGGAGAACTTCATGAAGGAGGAAGAATATAAGAAGACTTTGGAAAGAGAGTTGAGGGGTAATGATGAGGTGAGGTGGGAGTGGGAGAGACATGCTATGGACAGCAGCTCTGAGCCTGCAAAGAAAGAAAGAAGTTAGCAACAAGCTAGAGCCAGAAAGAATACTGGTGTCAGAAAATTTGGTTTTGGATTCCTGTGTGACCTTGAACTCTTCTACTCTCTGGTACAGTTTCCCCAGTTCTAATATCAAAGAATTGGATTAAATGATAAAAATAAACTCCAATTCTTAAGTCCTATGATCTTATAAGTGAGTGATGGGGAAATTTAGGATTCTTTGTTTATGATAGATAGTGCATTGGATAGAATGTTGGCTCAAGAATCAGGAAGGCCTGAATTCTAATGCTTCCTCAAAGGGGAAGTAACTGTGTGATTTGGGACAAATCATTTAATTCTAAAATTCAGTCCCCCTTTGGAGTACCTCCCCTCAGGTTGTTGTGAGAATCAAATGAGATAATATATGTAAAAAGTGTTTAACAAATCCTAAAGTGCTTTATAAATGCTAGCTGCTATTGTTGTTGTTGGAGGTATCTGAGCAGAGGGTGCATAAATATTTCTGGAAGGAACTTCTTGAGAAGGCAGTGAGTTGGATTAGACTTCTGAGGTCCCCTAGAGGCTAGATGGCTCAATAGATAGGACACCGGGCTTTCCCAGTGTTGTTACAAGGACATTCTCAAGTCTCTCTGAAGAACTCTGGAATCGATTGTGTGACAAGGAAGACACTGACACAGGACCATCCAGCATGGCCTGCTCACATCAAAAATGGAGGTGTGATCTATGGACAGAATTTCAGTAGCTCAAAAGAAATGTGAGATGCACAAATTTAGAAATATCTCCAAAAGGTCTTACATATTATTTATGCCTGACCTGTGGCAGAACCTTCCAAGCTCATATTGGGCTGACCTTGAGCTTAACATAATGATGTCATTTTGATCCTCTTTGAGAATGAAGAACAATGGCTAGCTAACCAACCAACAACTTACCAAGAGTGTTGGGCCTGGAGTCTGGAAGCCCTGAGTTCAAGTTTGTCCTCAGACAATTACTAGCTGTGTTACTCTGTGTAGTCACACAGCTTCTGTTTGCCTTAATTTACTGGAAAAGGAAATAACCACTCCAGTATCTTTGCCAAGAAAATCCCATGGACAGTATGGTATAAGGGGTCATGAAGAATCAGACACGACTGAAAAAAATGAATAACAATCTGAGGTCCCTTACAACTCTCCTAGTCTATGGGAGGAGTGAGAGGATATATATGGAGAGAGAAGTGGGCAATAAGAGCCAGGGCAGAGAGTATAAGAAAGCTGGAAATTAGGACTTTACATTTAGAAATCTTCAGTGAATGACCAAGTTTGTCTAGCAATCTACCTTGCTCAACTTCCAGAGGAATGGGAACCAGGATACTTCTTCCTATTAAGAAGTGACCCATGAAGACTCTGAAAAGCTATAGCTCAAGTTGGTAAGAGATCACTGGAGAATGGACACTTTCATCTCTAGGGGCTAAGGCTTCTTTCATTCAGACAGTTTCAAAGATTGTATACCTGCTTCAATTTCTCGTCCTTATGTGCCTCTGGGTCCAGAGGTAGTTTCTTGTCACCAATTTTGAAGATGTTTGTCAGGATAAACTAACTAATTGGGACTGAGTCTGAAAGAGAAAGGGAAGGTTCAAGAAAAATAGTTCTTCAAGAGGGCTGGGAGTAAGAGACCCAACACTGAGTACTGACTCTGACATATATTAGTTATGTGACCTAGGAGAACTCATTTAATGTTTCTCAACCCTATTTCTTCATTTGTAAAATGAAGATATTATTTTTACAACCTGCTTCAGGACATTTGTAAGTAAAGCGTTTTGTAAACTGTACATTACTTTCGAGGTGCTGTGACGTACTAAGACACACTTAAGGTCTATAAATACACATATTAAATTTTATAGAAATAAAGACATAATTGGAGGCTAATTTCTTTAAATCTTATTTTCAGTTCTAAATTCTCTCCTTTCCTTCCCCTTTCTCACCAAACAAAACCCATTGCAAATATGTATATTCATGCTATACAATTTTCCACATTAACCATGTTTCTTTTTTTTTTTTAATTATAGCTTTTTATTGACAAAACATATGCGTGGGTAAGTTTTCAACATTGACCCTTGCAAAAACTTCTGTTCTAACGTTTCCCTTCCTTCCCTCTACCCCTTCCCCTAAAGGGTAGGTAGTCCCATACATGTTAAATATGATAAAATATATTAACTATGTTCCTTCCCTCCACCCTCAAACAAAAGCAAGAAAAAGAAAGAGAAGAAAATACACTTCAGTCTCTTCTCTGAATCTATAAGCTCTCTAGCTGGAGATGGATAGCATGCTTCATCATGAGTCCTGTAGAATTGTGATTGGTCATTATGTTGATCAGAGTTAAGTCAATGATTATCTTCACAGTATTGCTATTCCTATATAAATTGTTCTCCTGGCTCTGCTCACTTCATTTTGCATCAGTTCATACAAATCATCTCAGGTTTTTTCCAAAACCATCTCCATCATTTCTTACATCACAATAGTATTCCATAAAATTAATATGCTATAACTTATTTAACCATTGAAGGGCAAAGGAGTATTAATTTCTTTTAGCCATTGCCTGACCTAGGCTGCTGATGAAAAGGCCATGTGAATGTAATTATAATGATTAGAATACCTTAAGTTAACTTTAAAATAAGACATTTATAACCCCCTATTTTGTACCTGGGATTTTTGAGTTCTGCTTTCCTTAGGTTTACATTAAGATAGTATGTCATCCAATTCTCAGATGATGAAATTGAAACTATTTCCACTCATATGAAAGAGTGTTCCAAATCACTACTGATCAGAGAAATGCAAATTAAGACAACTCTGAGATACCACTACACACCTGTCAGATTGGCTAAGATGACAGGAACAAATAATGATGAATGTTGGAGGGGATGTGGGGAAACTGGGACACTGATGCATTGTTGGTAGAGTTGTGAAAGAATCCAGCCATTCTGGAGAGCAATTTGGAACTATGCCCAAAAAGTTATCAAACTGTGCATACCCTTTGACCCAGCATTGTTGCTATTGGGCTTATATCCCAAAGAAATACTAAAGAGCAGAAAGGGACCTGTATGTGCCAAAATGTTTGTGGCAGCCCTTTTTGTAGTGGTAGAAACTAGAAAATGAATGGATGCCCATCAATTGGAGAATGGTTGAGTAAATTATGGTATATGAAGGTTATGGAATATTATTGTTCTGTAAGAAATGACCAGCAGGAGGAATACAGAGAGGCTTGGAGAGACATCAACTGATGCTGAGTGAAATGAATAGAACCAGAAGATCGCTGTATACTTCAATGCTGTATGAAGATGTATTCTGATGGAAGTGGATATCTTCAACATAAAGAAGATCCAACTCACTTCCAGTTGATCAATGATGGACAGAAACAACTACACCCAGAGAAGGAACACTGGGAAGTGAATGTAAAATATTAGCACTACTGTCTATCTACCCAGGTTACTTATACCTTCGGAATCTAATACTTAATGTGCAACAAGAAAATGGTATTTACACACATATATTGTATCTAGGTTATACTGTAACACATGTAAAATGTATGGGGTTACCTGTCATCGGGGGGAGGGAGTGGAGGGAGGGAGGGGATAATTTAGAAAAATGAATACAAGGGATAATATTATAAAAAAATTACTCATGCATATATACTGTGGAAAAAAATTCTAAATTAAAAAAAAAAAGATACTATGTCATCATATTAATCATCCAGTAAGGGAGTGCAAAAGCTAAATTGCCTAACATTCATACTTGACTTCAATCCCCAATCCAATAATCTTAGTGGATTTTTTTCTCTGGTGCAAGCAGGATAGTCTTCCTAAAAGGCTAACTAAAGACTTCAGTGGCTACTGGAGTATACTCAGTCTACAAAAACCTAGCCTGTTTCCCATACTTAAAAGCCCATATTTGGATGGAGGCATTAAACTGTGGGTTAATCCTTGCTATCCAGGTCCAAAATTAATATGAGGGGCATAGAATACACATTTTAAAATATGAAATTTGATGTCCAAAACTATTTCATGAGACTCCATTCCATAATATCATAAATCTAGAGCTTGAAGAGAATTCAGGAGCCAACTAATTCTATCCCTCCATTTTATAGATGAGGAAACTGAGGAAAGTTAAGTCTAAGGTCACCAAGCTATTAAATGTTAGATTTGGGATTTGAATCTAGATCTTTTGACTCTAGTATTACTTGATCACATTCCTACCTCCAGATTCCTTTAGACTATAAACTCCTTTGGGCAAAGACTCTGTCTTTTTTCATTTTTGCATCCTTAGCCCTGTGTATACAGCCTTGCACATATTCTAATATTTACTAAACTGAATTGAGCCACTATTTCAGGCAGTATGCAAAGCCTAGTGATCCTGATGAGTGTTTGTAGTCGTTGTTAGAACTGATAGAAATAAATAATGAAGTCCTGGATCCTGCCCTTGCAAAGTAACAAGTCTTACAGGGAAGGAAGCCAGCATATGTAGAGACATATATGAATACAAAGTAGATTAAAATTCATAAATGCCCAAGGTATAGAGGTGATTTTGGAACTCTGAGGAGGGAAATGTCATTTCTATTGGACTAAAATGGGAGATTGCAGGCAGAAGTGGCAACAACTGGGCTAAGTTTGCAATTATGCCATGGCTTTTCACAAGTCCCAGATGTGTTTACATGTCTGTGCTGGACAGGAAGGAAGGAAGTGGAGGAGCACTAGGGGCCCTGTCAAGTGAGTGAAGTAAAGTCCTTATGGCCCCATCTTTCCGGCAGCCTCGGGTCCCTGACAAACACCAAGGCCAAGGTTACATGCTTCCTTCATTGGGATAGGGCTGAGGAAATGACCTGCATAGCCTTGACCAGGAAATGACAAAGAAAAATAAACTGAATAGTTTAGATTTTTAATATGATAATATAATATGCTATGTTATTATGTTATAATATGATAGAAAATCATATATGGGCTGGATTTGTCATTTCATTGATAAAGACAACTCATAGATGGGAAAGCTCCCTCTATTGATGCAGGTCTGCAATTTCTCTGTAACTTAAGACTTAAAAGAGTAGGAGCTAGCTATTATATGAATACATTAGACACATTTGGGTTTTAGTTGGGATTTTACATAACTTGCATTTTAATTCTTCAGTCCTTTGCAGTTTCTATTAATCCACATCATTTAATTGCTTTAACAAATAATTTAATAAATATTAATACCAATCTGAAAAAAAAAAGAGTTGTGGAGGGGAACAAATCAAATAACTTGCCCAGCAGTACTAATATGTGTCCACAGTCCATAGTAGGACTTGACCCAGATCTTTCTAATTCTAAGACTAGCTCCCTAGTGTCTATGCCAAACTGCCTGTCATGCTGGCATCCTATACATGCATCAGTTGGGTATGATCTTGGGGGCTATTCTTCAAATTATTATTTGTCTTGCAATATTCTCAATCTAGAGTTTACTCTGTGAAAAGATAAGTTGATGGGTCATCATAGATGTAGGTAAAAGGGTCTCAAAGATCCCAAACAAGAATTCAGGCTATCAATACATATGTTAAGTATCGAGCAGTTTTTATTTTACCTCACAGAAAATGCAAAGGACTCCCAGAAGTGCATTAAACAATGCAGAGAATTCATGATTCAGAGTAGCCTGTAACACTGAGCACAATTCTTCCTCCTCAGTCTTACTCACTTTCCAAGCAAGATAATACAAAAATAAAGATTATGTGATGTAAAGCACTTTGAACAGTGCCTAATAAGTGCTTAATAAATACCTGTTTTCTTCCCTTCTCTCTTCTACAAGGTAGAAAAGTCCTTCAGAATAATAGCACTAATTTATTGTTTTGATTAGATGTCTCCTCATGGCTCACAACATTTCTTGATGCTAGCTGAACCAGATTAAAATATAATTTGGAAATATTTAACAAAAGTAAAAATGCAACAAAACATAGTATTAATATGTTGTATTCTAATTCAATATGTGATCCATAAGCATCCTTGGGTACACTGAGTAACCTTGTTTCTATTTAAATTCCACACCACTGGTCTAGATGCCCTACAGAAGATGCCCTACATACTTAGGATAGACCTCTCTTCCCAAAGACCTACACAATCTGAAGAGCCCACATTTTACATAATTGCTCACATATTACATAATAGTAGTTCTGTTTATTACTCCTTCCATCATCAGGGGTCATATGCTTGATTTTCTTCCCTCACCAAAAGCTATCATTCAAGAAATTTGCCTTCTCCAGCCAGATAACCAGATGTTAGAACACTCAGTCTTGAAATGCAACTTCTCTCTCATTTCTGGGTCATGTGTAGCTCCTTTTCTTGGTTCCTAGATGGTAGGAAAGTTATACCATTGTGTCTCCAAGGCTAGGGCCAGGAAACTCAGAAACTGTCAGAATTCTACTGTGGGGCTCCCCATAAGGGTCTATAAACCACAGTCCTAAGTTCCAAGTTCAAAACCCTTGCTAGGTGTGAGACCTAGGCATCCTGACTTTTGGAGACTTTTCTTCTTCTAGGATGACTGGTTGCAATCCTTGCTCCAATCATGGCTTGAATCACAGATCTATTTCTTTGAGCAGGCTACACCCTCCCAGTTCACTTTATAGTGTCTAACTGTGAATGAATGGCAGATGAAAGAGAATGGTAGATGATTTTCACCCTCTGGAAACAGCAAAAAAAAGCAAATAGGAAAGAGAGAGACTGTCTCAGGCTGACCATTTTAAAGCCTCAGAAAGTTCTGACTATACAGCCAATCAAAGGAGGTTCCTCCCAACCACTAAGTAAGAAAAGGTAGGATGCAAGGTCCCTCTTTTTTAGGCAGGTTGTGCCATATCACATATAAACCAAAACAAAATATTCCATCCTGGCATTATGGACCAGGCCACTAATGGAATTGAGGAGACATAACCCCACAAGCTCTTATATAACAGGAGCTTGAATTGTGATTAAGAAAGCTGTGGTATACAATCAGGGTTAATTTTGCTCCCAGGAAAATTGATCTGTGACCCAACTAGGGGTCCTTTGGTCTGGGAGAATATAAAAAGGGTTTTTAGGAGTTTGGGAGGGAGCTTTTGAAACACCTAGTGAGCTTCCTTATAGCTTTTTATCTACTTTTTAATACCTAGGGTCTTTTACGAGGGGCTGTTTTAGTATCGTTTTACTAAATGAATTGTTTATTTGAACATTATGGCTCTGAGTGATCCAGTGAGATCCAGGTACAGTGATAGTAGAAACCAACCCATTCATATCTGGAGCAAAAACTATCAGTGAAATCCTTCCTGAAGAAGATGCCAAGGGGCATGTCTATACCCTCCTTAGAAAGATACAATCAATGTCCTATATAAATATTTACTGCCTCTAAGCTTATTGAGCTTAATGGGGTCATGAAGAGTTGGATATAACTGAAAGTAATTGAACAACAAATTGAAGAAATGAATGAATAAATGTCTTCAGATTTAGTAAGAGTGATACTGGGTCAGTATCCCAAGGAAATCATAAAGGAGGGAAAAGGACTCCCATGTGCAAAAATGTTTGTAGCAGCTCTTTTTGTGGTAGCAAAGAATTGGAAAATGAGTTGATGCCTATCAGTTGGGCATGTACATTAAGGTAATGGAATATTACTGTTCTATAAAAAATGATGAACAGGTTGATTTTAGAAAAGTCTGGATTTACACGAACTGATGTTGAGCAAAACAAGCAGAACCAGCAATATACTGTACATAATAGCAAGAATGTGCGATGATTAACTATGAAAAACTTGGTTCTTCTCAGTGGTTCAATGATCCAAAGTAAATCCATTAAACTTTGGATAGAAAATGCCATCTGTACCCAGAAAAAGAACTAAGGAGAATGAATGTAAATCAACACATGCTATGTTCACTTCTTTTTTCTATTTTTTTTTAATTTTTCCTATGGTTTTTCTCTTTTGCTCTGATTTTTCTTTCCCAATATGATTCATAAAGCAATGTGTATTAAAAATAAATAAATTTACTAGGAAAAAAAGGGGCCCTGGGTTCCTGTGACACAAGTTTTCCAAGGCCCGCTGAGCTGAAAAGATTGAGTAATAATACTAATAGTAGTATCATTCTCAAGATTTGATTGGCTTAGGAGAATAATGGCCCAGACTATTGATATCACTTTTTGGATATCTAGTCACAAAATAGCCACCAGGAGCTCCAAGCAATGTCTGATGCTTGACCAAATGGGCAACTCAAAAGCAAGAGAGTGTTTGCTCAGTTAAATCCTCCTCTTCCTGGGGCTAAATAAATCCCCTTCTTTTAACTGTTGAATGATATATATGCACCTCATTTTGTTTTAGTATTAAATATAAATTACCAGCAACTAAGTCATGCCAGAACACTATCCATTCCACTTTTAGATAGCTCTAATTATTAGGAAGTTTTTTCTTGTTATTAAGCTTCTATTTTCCTTTTTGCAAATCCTTTTTGCAACTTTTGCAAGAAAAATTCCTGCTTCTGCTCTCTGGAGCAGAACAAATCTAATTCCTTCAGTCAGCTGAAGACAGCTATCATTTTCCCTTCTGAGTCTTCTCCAGGTTAAATGTGCAACTGGTGCTAATGGATATGTGCATAGTTTCTCAAACTTTGGAATCAGATTGGATACTACTATCCTTATTTTTTTGTCCTCACTTATTTTTAAGAGTTAATGTTTTTTTTTTGTTTGTTTGTTTGTTTTTTTGTTTTTTAATCCCAGCAATGATTGGAAAACCTACCTTCAAAAGATAGGAGGTGACATACTGAGATAACTAGAAAATGAGAGAAGTTATTGGAGTAGTTGAAAATACAGGTAAATAAAAACAACTCAAACATTCAAGAACTTCAACAAACTAAAGATAGCTTGTAGTTTAATTGCTGGAACTTAAATACAATGAGTTATAGGCAGGTAGGTGTTTGATAAAACACTATTCCTGGAGTCAGGAGGACCTGTATTCAAATCTAGTACAGATACTTACTAGCTGTGTGACTCCTGGGCAAGTCACTTAACCCTGTTTATCTCAGATCCTTATCTAGAGAAGAAAATGGCAACTTATTCCATTATTTCTGCCAAGAAAAGCAACAAAGAGTTGGACATAACTGAAACAACTAACAACAACATTGAGTTATTAGTGCAAATAGATTCTGACAGATGTTGAGTTTTGCTGTGTTTTCCTTGACAAAATATCAACTGGTGCCTCTATGAGTCTGTTATGGTGCCCCAGAGCACCATTATGTACAATGTGGGAACCAAGAACTTAGGTGAGAGAGAGAGGATTGATCTTAGCATTAGGAAGGCTTTGTCATGTCTTTAACGCATAGCTACTTTGTCACTTAATTTCTCAGTGTCCAGGGAACTCAGGACCATACATGGTAGAGAAAATATAAATCTCTACCTAGAACTCCTTACACAGATTAAATAGCCAATCTGTCAAATATGTAAAATATAGGAAACAATCATGTTAGATTCACATTATTGCATAGCCTGGTGACAATATCAACTAAGAATCAATCTAAGAATCCCAGGATGATGTAGAAGATGATGGCTATCTTTAAGTACTTGGAGAGCTATCACATGATATATCACGTGTTCTGTCTGGTCCCAAACCATAGATGTAGGAACAAACAATAGGGAAAAATAGTAGCAAAGAAGATTTTAGCTCAATACAAGTTCAGAGCTACTCCAGTGAAACCCACTGTTGCATGGGGCCCCATTTGTTTCAATCTTGCCTGACTCCTTGTGATCCCATTTGAGGTTTTCTTGACAAAGATACAGGAGTGGTTTCCCATTTCCTTCTCCAGATGAGGGAACTGAAGCCAACAGGATTAAGTGTTTTGCCTACCATCACAAAGCTCGTTTCTGAAGTTAAATTTGAGCTCAGATCTTGCTTTTTTTTTTTTTTTAATTTATTTTTTTTATTTTATAATTATAAAATTTTTTGACAGTATATATGCATGAGTAATTTTTTTAATAACATTATCCCTTGTATTCATTTTTCCAAATTTTCCCCTCCCTCCCTCTACTCCCTCCCCTAAATGACAGGCAATCCCATACATTTTACATGTGTTACAGTATAACCTAGATACAATATATGTGTGTAAATCCAATTTTCTTGTTGCACGTTAAATATTGGATTCCGAAGATATAAGTAACCTGGGTAGATAAACAGTAGTGCTAACAATTTACATTCAGATTTATATTTTCTCTACCATGTATGGTCCTTCTCTGGGTGTAGTTGTTTCTGTCCATCATTGATCAACTGGAAGTGAGTTGGATCTTCTTTATGTTGAAGATATCCACTTCCATCAGATTACATCTTCATACAGTATTGTTGAAGTATATAGCGATCTTCTGGTTCTGTTCATTTCACTCAGCATCAGTTGATGTAAGTCTTTCCAAACCTTTCTGAATTCATCCTGCTGGTCATTTCTTATAGAGCAATAATATTCCATAACATCCATAATTTACCCAACCATTCTCCAATTGATGGGCATCCATTCATCTTCCAGTTTCTAGCCACTACGAAAAGGGCTGCCACAAACATTTTGGCACATACAGGTCCCTTTCCCTTCTTTAGTATTTCCTTGGGATATAAGCCCAGTAGTAGCACTGCTGGGTCAAAGGGTATGCACAGTTTGATAACTTTTTGGGCATAATTCCAGATTGCTCTCCAGAATGGCTGGATTCTTTCGCAACTCCACCAGCAATGTATTAGTGTCCCAGTTTCCCCACATCCCCTCCAACATTCATCATTATTTGTTTCTGTCATCTTAGCCAATCTGACAGGTGTGTAGTGGTATCTCAGAGTTGTCTTAATTTGCATTTCTCTGATCAATAGTGATTTGGAACACTCTTTCATGTGAGTGGATATAGCTTCAATTTCTTCCTCTGAGAATTGTCTGTTCATATCCTTTGACCATTTATCAATTGGAGAATGGTTTGATTTCTTATAAATTAGGGTCAGTTCTCTATATATTTTGGAAATGAGACCTTTATCAGAACCTTTAACTGTAAAAATATTTTCCCAATTTTTTACTTCCCTTCTAATCTTGTTTGCATTAGTTTTGTTTGTACAAAACCTTTTTAATTTGATGTAATCAAAATCTTCTATTTTATGATCGATAATGATCTCTAGTTCTCCTCTGTTCATAAATTCCTTCCTCCTCCACAGGTCAGAGAGGTAGACTATTCTCTGTTCCTCTAATCTATTTATGATCTCATTCTTTATGCCTAAATCATGGACCCATTTTGATCTTATCTTGCTATATGGTGTTAAGTGTGGATCCATATCTAATTTCTGCCATACTAATTTCCAGTTTTCCCAACAGTTTTTTTCAAATAATGAATTTTTATCCCTAATGTTGGTATCTTTGGGTTTGTCAAATACTAGATTGCTATAGATGTACCCTTTTTTGTCCTTTGTACCTAATCTGTTCCACTGATCGACTGGTCTATTTCTTAGCCAATACCAAATGGTTTTGGTGACTGCTGCTATATAATATGAGCTCAGATCTTCCTGATTCTAATCCTCAAGCATGGCTTATGTCCATCATTGGCCTTTCTTCTGCTGCTGAATACATCTGGGAAAAGCCTAACAAAAGTGATAAATTACATTACATTAAAAATTCATGTTATCCAACCTCAATTTGACCCTCACTATGTATGGCAAGATAGTCCTTTTATTTCTCTCTAATTGATTCCCTGTCTCACTCCCATTAAAACTATACCAAAACTTCTCTTCCCTTCTCAATTCTTTCATGTCCCTTTCTCTTACTTTACCAAGAAAACAAGGCTATTTGATCTGGGTATAGTTTTCTTCCAATCTTTTCATCTCTAAAATCCTTAATACCATCTCTCACTCTTTTCTCCTTTCCCCTCATGAATTTTCTTCTAGCCAAGGCCAATCTCTTTGCACATACATTTGATCTCATCCCTCCTAGTCTTCTCCCGGAGATATTATCCATAATCATCATCCTCTATGTCTCTCGAATCTTAAGCCCCTCTCAATCTATTTTTTGTTTTTTTTCCAGTTGCTTTCAAACTTGCTCAAATCTCTCCCATCCTTAAATCTTCACTAGATCTCACCATACCTTCAAGCTATATCAACCTAAATCTGTCCTCAGTTTAACTCCTTGAAAAAAACTATATTGTCCTATACCTTTCCTTTCTTCCCCATTCGCTCCTCAACTTTTTTGAGCTGGATTTTAACTTCACTACTCAACTGAAACAGTTTTCTCTTCAAAGTGACTAATGATCTTTTAATTACCAAGACTGATGATCTTTTTTTCAGCACCAGTGCTTCTCAATCTATCTACTACATTTGACACTCAACCATTTTCTGCCCCTGGATACTTTCTCTCTTCTGCATTTTTATGACACTGGTCCCTTTGTTTTCTTCCTATCTGTCTGACTACTCCTTCTCAGCCTCCTTTGCTGGCTTATCATCCATGACATGCTCCCTAACTGTGGGTGTTCCCTAAAGTTCTGTCCTAGGCTACCTTTTCCCTCTACATTCTCTTGGTAATTTTCCAGGCTCCCATGAGTCTAAATGTAATTTCTATACAAATTACACATAAATGTATAATATATAATCATATAACACATAATATGTATATGTTATATATATACTGTCTTATATGTCTATATATATATATTGTTTTTAATATGTATATGCACATCTATCTATTTATCTATTTATGCCTATTTGCTTCCCAGAGCTTCTGTCTTTTTTTAAATAGTATTTTATTTTCCCAAATATATGCAAAGATAATTTTCAATATTCACCTCTGCAAAACCTTATGTTCCAAATTCTTCTTCCTCTCTCCCTTCACCTTCCCTTCAAGATAGCAAGGAATCAAGGTTAAACATATGCAACCTCTTCTAAACATATTTCCATATTCATCATGCTGCACAAGAAAAATCAGATCAAAAGGGAAAAAAATGAGAAAGTTAAAAAAATACTTGCAAACAACAAAAAGGTGAAAATACCATAGTCTCCATAGTTCTCTTTCTGGATGTGGATGGCATTTTCCATCACAAGTCTATTGGAATTACCTTGAATCACCTCACTGTTGAAAAGAGCCAAGTCTATCATAATCATCACATAATCTTGATATTGTGTACAATGTTCACTTGGTTCTGTTCACTTCACTTAGCATCAGTTCATGCAAATTTTTCCAGATTTTTTGAAAATTAGCCTGCTCATCATTTCTTACGGAACAATAATATTCCATTACTTTCATATAGCATAACTTATTCAACCATTCCTCAGTTGATGGGCATCTATTCAATTTTCAATTCCTTGCCACTACAAAAAGGCCTGCTACATTTTTGCTCATGTGGGTCCTTTTCCCTT
Source organism: Sminthopsis crassicaudata (assembly GCF_048593235.1). Taxonomy (NCBI): domain Eukaryota; kingdom Metazoa; phylum Chordata; class Mammalia; order Dasyuromorphia; family Dasyuridae; genus Sminthopsis; species Sminthopsis crassicaudata. The sequence goes on along the minus strand of NC_133618.1, from coordinate 439,194,380 downwards.
TTTTATGCTCTTTTTGGGATATAGACTCAATAGAAAAACTGCAAGGTCAAAGAATATACAAAGTTGGGGTTTTTTTATTTTTGTTTTGTTGAGGCAATTGGAGTTAAGTGACTTCCCCAGGATCACACAGCTAGGAAGTGTTAATGGGTCTAAGGACAGATTTGAACTCAGGTCTTCCTAACATCAGGGCTGGTGCTCTATCCACTGCATCACCTAGCTGCCCCCTGTCTAACTTTTAAAGCCCTATATAATACTGCCCACAAACTGTCTTTACAGCCTCACTGCATACAATTCTATAGCTTTCATTCTGTTCCCCATGTACATTATTTTCATCTTTATTCCATCTATATTTGTGTACTGGCCATTCCATATGAATAGAATGCATTTCTTTCTTTACCTCATACAGTGTCTTTCTTTAAGATATAGTTCAAGCACCATTTTCTACATGCAGCCTTTCTTGATTAGTACTTTCCATGTCAAATAAATATGTATTTAACTGATTTGTATATGTTTTTATTTATTCCTTTTACATTAATTCTATATAGTTAGATATGTACTTGTTTCCCTATTAAAATATAAGCTTTTACTACTGGGCTTATATCCCAAAGAAATACTAAAGAAGGGAAAGGGTCCCATGTGTGCCAAAATATTTGTGGCAGCCCTTTTTGTAGTGGCTAGAAACTGGAAAGTGAATCAATGCCCATCAATTGGAGAATGGTTGGGTAAACTGTGGTATGTGAATGTTATGGAATATTATTGTTCTGTAAGAAATGACCAGTAGAATGAATACAGAGAGGCTTGGAGAGACTTACATGAATTGATGCTGAATAAAATGAGCAGAACGAGGAGATCATTATACACTTCAACAATGATACTGTATGAGAATGTATTCTGATGGAAGTGGATATCTTCAACATAGAGAAGAGCTAATTCAGTTCCAATTGATCAGTGATAGACAGAATCAGCCACACCCAGAGAAGGAACACTGGGAAATGAGTGTAAACTGCACTTTTGCTTTTCTTCCCAGGCTATTTTTACCTTCTGAATCCAATTCTCCCTGTGCAACAAGAGAACTGTTCAGTTTTGCACCCATATATTGTATCTAGGATATACTATAACATAATTAACATGTATAAAACTGCCTGACATCTAGGAGAGAGGGTGGAGGGAAGGAAGGGAAAAGTCAGAACAGAAGTGAGTGCAAGGGATAATGTTGTAACAAATTACTCATGCATATGTTCTATCAATAAAAAGTTATAATTAAAAAAAAAGAAGGGGCTAAAAAAAATAAAATAAAATATGTGCTTTTTATGGGTAGGGATTGTTTTATTCTTTGTACTCTCTATTGCCTAGCGTGGTGCATGGCACATAGTAAAGGTTAAACAAATACTTTTTGACCAATTGTTCTTACACTTGATGTAACTTATAAACCCCATTCCCTACTCCTTTCTGCCTACTCACTTGTTCCTGACCAACCCCTTCTATCCTCCCCAAATTCCAGTGTACCACTGAAGATCTCCTTATCCCCTCTACTATGTATGTTCTATGAAATGCTTGCTCCATAAGTAAAAGATTTGCTTTCATCTTTTCTTTTCTCATTCTTCTCATCTTCTAATATTCATTTTGAAATAGCTCACTACTGATGACATAGCTAGCTTTCCTTTTCAGAACTTGGTTGCACTTTCTCTCATACCCCCTGAATCACTAGTCACAGTGGGGGAGTCAGAATAGTTTTTGTTCCCTTTCATTACTTGCAATCTCTACCTCTATTACCATAACTCAAATCTGTCTTCCTTTCAATTCAATTTTCTTTATTTAATCAATATTTATCCCCCAATCAAAATTCTTCTCATTGTTATCTTCTGAACTCTAGAAAATTCTCCTTTCTTTGACAGTAAGTTCAATGCTTGACTCGAGGGATATTTTTCAACATTCATTTTTGTAAGATTTTGTATTTCAACTTTTTCTCCCTCCATCCTTTACCTCTCCCCTCCTGAAGACAGCAAGCAATCTGATATGTTATATATGTACATATTTTTTCAGATAAATTTCCAGATTTGTCATATTGTCCAAGAAAAATCAAACTGAGAGGGGAAGAACCATAAAGAAAAAATAAATAAACAATAAAAAGGTGAAAATACTATGCTTCGACCCACATTCAATTCTCTCTCTGAATTGGGATAGCCTTGAATTACTTGTTCAGAAGAGCCAAGTCTATCACAGTTGACCATCAGATAATCTTGTTACTGTTGGTTCTGCTCACTTTACTCACTTCACATCAGTTGATGTAAGTCTTTCCTAAAATCAGTTTGCTCATCATTTCTAATAGAACAATAATATTCTATTATATTCATATACTATGACATATTTACCCATTCCTCAATTGGTGGGCATCCACTCAATTTCCATTTCCTTGCCACTACAAAAAGAGTTGCTACAAACATTTTTGCACACATGGATTCCTTTCCCTCTTTTATGATCTCTTTGGGATACACATCTAGCATTGAGACTGATAATCAAAGAGTGTGCATAATATTATAGTCCTTTGGATATAGACATAGTTCTGAATAACTCCTTAGAATAGTTGGATCATTTCACAATTCTTCCAGTAATGCATTAGTGTCCCAGTTTTCCCACATCCCCTCCAGCATTTATCATTATATTTTCCTGACATTTTAGATAATATGAGAGATATGAAGTGGTACCATAGAGTTATCTTAATTTTCATTTCTCTACTCAATAATGATTTAGAGCATTTTTATATGACTAGAAATGGCTTTAATTTCTTCATCTGAAAATTGTTCAAATCCTTTAACCATTTTTCAACTGGGGAATGACAGAACTTTTTCTCTCCCCCCACTCATGCTCTCATGATAGATAAGGCTTCAACATATTGATACTATACCAAATATTCTAACTTCCTAATTTCCCAATTTACTTAATTCCCATAACCTACTTCCCTACCTTCACCTTGGCTATAGATGGTTGCAGTCTTGCTGTTGTCATCACCCAGAATTGTTTCAGTTTCATGTTCATGAAATCTAACATTCCTTTATCTGATTACAATCTGCACAATTTCACCTTTCCCTCTGTCTTTCTACTCTTAACTTTGTTCATCTTCACCATGATTTCCAATCCTTCTATAGTATAGTTCTTTTCCTGGCTATCACTCCTGCATCAGCTATACTATTTTTCTTTCCCTGAATTTGATTCCTTGATGAACCAATTCAATTCAACACTGTCCTCTTCTCTTGAATCCTTTGCCCTTATGTACTGTCATGATTTTTAATTGCCAAGTTACAATTTCAGATTGCTCCCACCATCTGCTATCTTCTTCCCACTGATACACGAAGCTGGCAAAATCACAAAACCATGGGGATTGAGTCCACTACAGATTTATGTTACATAACCTCAACTGTTCCCCTCAGGTAATTTATCTTAAAACATTTGTGTACATCTCTCTAATCAATTCACTGCCCCACCCATCACAGCAAGTCTTTTTTTCTTTTTTCCAAATTTTTTCATACCTCCTCCAAACTTTCCTCTTCTTCCTCCCACCCTTTTAGCTTTAAAATATTGTCTCATAGTTTATGGGGGGAAATGAAGCCATTCTCCAATAAGCAGCCTTTTCTCCTTACTTCCTTATCTTCTCCAGATACCTTCTGCCACAGTCTCTTCTACTCTCTACCATAAAGAGGTGGCTTTTCTCCTTGCCAAGACAAACTCTACTTGCATGCACAAATGATCCCATCCTAAACTATTTTATCCAGCAGATTACCTCATAATCTCTATTCTCTCAACCTTTTCCTTCTACCAGCCACTTTGCTGCTGCCTACAAACTTGCCCATTTCTCCCTCATCCTCAAAATATCCTCATTCTGATCTAACCATCTCCACTAGTTTTTATCCTATATCTCTCTTTTAATTTTCATGACTAATCTCCTTGAAAAAGCGGTTTACAATAGTCATTTCCACTTTCTTCTTACTATCTTTTTAATACTGCAGTCTGGCTTGGAATCTAAATATTCAGCTGAAACCATTCTCTTCAAAGTGACTGATGATTTCTTAATTGTCAAATCTAATGGCCTTTTTTGTCATCTTCATTCTTCTAGACCTCTTGAGAGCTTCTGACACTATCAATAATACTCTTTTTTTCTAGGTTTTTATGATACTACTTTGCTTTGATTCTCTTCATATATGTCTGACTGCTCCTTCTGGTTTTTGCTGGATTTTAATCCACATCATTCCTATTAACTGTGGGGTATCCCACAAGGTTCTGGCTTGGCCTTCTTTTCTTCTTTTTCCATTCTATTTCACTTAGTGAATCAGCCCCCATGGTTTCAATGATCATCTCTCTGTTGGATGATCTCAAATCCAGCACTAATCTCTCTCCTGATCTCCATTCTAACATATCCAACCATGTACTGGACTTCTCAAACTGGATGTTCTGTAGACATAGTAAACTCTGAACTCTGAACCTGAACTCATTATCCTTTCCCTCAAACCTTCTCTTCCTCTTACCTTTCCTATTTTTCAGAATAGTGGAGGACAGCACCAATTCAAATCAACTTCCCTGGCTAAGTTGTTGCCAAGTCCTATTGATTGTACCCTTGAAATAACTCAGATATATGTCCCATTCCTTCCTCTTAACAACTACCACCAATCTAGTGCAGGCCCATATCACCTCATGCTTGGACTTTTGCAATAGTCTTTAATACGTCTCTCTGCTTTGTCTCTCTTCACTCCAGTCCATCCTGCATCAGGATCAAAGTGATCTTCCTAAAGTGCAGATTTGACTACTTCACTTTCTTTTCCTATCAACTCCATTGGCTCTCTATTTCTCTCAGGATAAAACACAAAATCATCTGTTCGGTTTTTAAAGCCCTTCATAACTTTTTGATCTCTTCCAATTTTCCCAATCTTCTTATACATTATTCCTTTTCTTTTCGTTTATTTTTATTTTTTTAATTTTTTAATTTTATAATTATAAAATTTTTTGACAGTATATATGCATGAGTAATTTTTTTGTAACATTATCCCTTGTATTCATTTTTCCAAATTTTCCCCTCCCTCCCTCCCTCTACTCCCTCCCCTAAATGACAGGCAATCCCATACATTTTGCATGTGTTACAGTATAACCTAGATACAATATATGTGTGTAAATCCAATTTTCTTGTTGCACGTTAAATATTGGATTCCGAAGATATAAGTAACCTGGGTAGATAGACAGTAGTGCTAACAGTTTACATTCGCTTCCCAGTGTTCCTTCTCTGGGTGTAGTTGTTTCTGTCCATCATTGATCAACTGGAAGTGAGTTGGATCTTCTTTATGTTGAAGATTTCTACTTCCATCAGAATACATCCTCATACAGTATTGTTGTTGAAGTGTACAGAGATCTTCTGGTTCTGCTCATTTCACTCAGCATCAGTTGATGTAAGTCTCTCCAAGCCTCTCTGAATTCATCCTGCTGGTCATTTCTTACAGAGCAATAATATTCCATAACCTTCATATACCATAATTTACCCAACCATTCTCCAATTGATGGGCATCCATTCATCTTCCAGTTTCTGACCACTACGAAAAGAGCTGCTACAAACATTTTGGCACACACGGGACCCTTTCCCCTCTTTAGTATTTCTTTGGGATATAAGCCCAATAGCAGCAATGCTGGGTCAAAGGGTATGCACAGTTTGATAACTTTTTGGGCATAGTTCCAAATTGCTCTCCAGAATGGCCGGATTCTTTCACAACTCCACCAACAATGCATCAGTGTCCTAGTTTTCCCACATCCCCTCCAACATTCATCATTATTTGTTCCTGTCATCTTAGCCAATCTGACAGGTGTGTAGTGGTATCTCAGAGTTGTCTTAATTTGCATTTCTCTGATCAGTAGTGATTTGGAACACTTTCATATGAGTGGAAATAGTTTCAATTTCATCATCTGAGAATTGTCTGTTCATATCCTTTGACCATTTATCAATTGGAGAATGGTTTGATTTCTTATAAATTAAGGTCAGTTCTTTGTATATTTTGGAAATGAGACCTTTATCAGAACCTTTAACTGTAAAAATATTTTCCCAATTTGTTACTGCCCTTCTAATCTTGTTTGCATTAGTTTTGTCTGTACAGAAGCTTTTTAATTTGATGTAATCAAAATCTTCTATTTTGTGATTAATAATGATCTCTAGTTCTCCTCTGGTCATAAATTCTTTCCTCCTCCACAGGTCTGAGAGGTAGACTATTCTCTGTTCCTCTAATCTATTTATGATCTCATTCTTTATGTCTAAATCATGGACCCATTTTGATCTTATCTTGGTATATGTTGTTAAGTGTGGGTCCATATCTAATTTCTGCCATCTTTTCTTTTAGATTATAAGCCAGTGATACTTCCTGTTCCTCTCACAAGAAAACTCTTGTCTCCTGACTGAACATTTTCATTGTATTCCATGCATGGAATGCTTTCTCTCCTCTTCTGAATTTTGGATTCCCTGGTTTCCTTTAAGTCTCAGCTAAAATCTGACTTTCTGCAAGAATAGTTTCTGAGTATCCCTAATTGCTAGTGCCCCTTTCCCTGAGATTATCTCCATTTCATCACATATATATGCATGTCTGTCTGTCTGTCTCTCTCTGTCTCTCTCCATCTCTCTCTGTTTCTCTGTATATATATATATATGTATATATGTATGTCCTATCTGTGCATAATTGTTTGCAAGTTGTCTCACCATTAGATTGTGAGCTCCATGAGGATACGGACTCTGCTTTGCATCCCCAAGGCTTAGCACGCTGTTCCCAATGTGGAAAGTATAATAAATGCTTGGAGACTTGACTTGGGAGCATTTCTGTCTTTGTACTTTCTGTGGTTAGTACAGTCCTGGCACAGAGTAGGGATAGAGATTGTGGCTGGATCTATCACAATTTCGAGGGCCTTTCTACTGCTATGTCATTATGCTGGAGGTGACTCTTCTAGGAGAAATATATCAGTAATCATGAGACAGCAGACATCAGGAGTGTGATTGTTCTAAATCTGTCAATGACCCTAAAGTCTCCTGGCTTTATGAATTTTATAGTAGAGCCCTAGAAACTTTGCTGCCTGCCGGATAACAATCTGTTGGTCAGTTTCTGAGACAAATGGTGAGGTGACATGAAGAAACAGATCTCTGTCTTTTCCTATCAATTTATCTTCTTGCTCTTGGTTCTTTGCTAAAATCCTTATGAAATTTAGCAACAATTGGCAGTCCAATCACATTAACTTTGACCCCTGACGTGGAGATGGGTTCAAGCCTGAAAATTCTTTTGAGACACGTTGGGATACTGGTCCGAGATCCTAATCTTTTGAGGTCTCCTTCTGAACCTCAACAATTATATCGACACTTTTTCTGGAATTGATCTTAGTAGACACTTTTGTAGACGAGAGCATCCAGAGGTTAGTCGTGGCCAGTATGTGTCCAAGCTGGGACAAAGTTCAGCCTTTATTGGCTTCAAGACCTGCTCTCTATCCATTGTGCTACCCGGAAGTTAATCAGCAGGTTAGAGCTGTGGTGGCCGGACAAGTACAAAGGATCCAAAAGTTGTTTTTGGTGAGGAGCTTACATTCTAATGGAGAAGCGGTTAAAGTATATACTTTATAATACACAGCAGGTGCATCAGGGTGGAGGAGGGGTTTTCTCAGAGCCACCACCCTTGGAGCCCTGCTGGAGCAGAAGAGCCAGTGACACAGGACCCGAATCCCCGGGATTCCGTTTATTAATTAATTGGATAAATCCCGAGGTCTACACTCTTCAATCTACAAGTTCAGAGATGATCCCTAAATCGAGGTGTCCTGATCCATGTTTCCTGGCTCTCTCTCCTGGCTAGAGACCCCTTGGAAGTGCCCTTCGAGAGCACCACGTGGTTGCAGATACAAGTACAAAGGGTGTGGGAGAGATGCACAGTAAGCGCCCCCTCCAGGTCTCCAACGATCAATGGAGCAAAGAATCTCCATCTCAGTCCGTAAGGGTTAGGAGCCGGGACGAAATAATTGCACCACGAGAATGAATGATCCTTCGCGATTTCCGTCGTTCACATCCCGCCACGGCTGAAGAATTCTGGGAGTGGTAGTTTCTTTTCCGAGGCACCCCCTCATCTGTGGCGGTGCCCACCTTGGTAGTAAAAACTACAGTGTGAGGCGCATGCTCCGCGCGGAGCTCCGTACCGCCCAGCGCCGGCCCCGCCCTGTTCCGCGCGCCCGCCTGCTCTCCCGCCCCCGCTAACATGGCGGCTCCTCTGGCCCTGGTGCTGGTGGCGGCTGTCACTGTGCGGGCTTTGCTTTTTCGCTCTAGCCTAGCCGACTTCATCTCCGAGAGGGTGGAAGTGGTGTCCCCGCTCAACGCCTGGAAACGAGGTGAGTCGGTGCTGGGCCGCTCCGCCTCCGGCCCCGGCCCCGCCCCCGCCCTGGCCCCTCCTCACAGAGCACCTCGAGGCTGAGGCTGGGAGAAGGAGAAGGGAGAAGCGCGCTCTGGGTCCCTAGGCTTTACTTCCCCCTCCCCCAAGGGTGATACCATCGGAGGACTGCGGACTGGGTGGGGGGCCTCGCGCCTCTACCACCCCGGACTGGGGGAAAAGAGTCGCTGAGCTTTGAAGGGAGCACTGTGACCCCTGAGGCCGAGGCACGCTCTTGGGGTGATTCTTCTTTCCATTTCCCTATGGGTCTACTGGAAAGGCTATCCGTGGCGAGAGAGGCCTCGAGCTCCAGGGGTGTGCAATCTACTTTTCCTTACCTTCCCAGTCAAGGAGGAGGGCGTGGCCATCGGGCGAGGGGGCGTGTCTTGTGGAAGTGCTCCACCCCCAGTGCGTGGGTCTTGCGGAGGCACCTTCTCCTGGGCAGGGACCCGGGACTAGGGCTTTGATGATTTCTAATTCTCTAGTTTCTGGGGAGGATATTGAACATTGAGACTCTAGAAAGATGGGCCAATAATAATGCCTCTACAATCCTCCTCAGGTGGTAAAGAAAGAAAATGCAAAGAATCACTGTTCCAGGGACCCTTGAGATGATGGACGTGGCTGTAGGCCAGACACTTCTTAGAGCATCTATCTGTAAAAGTCAAGTGTTGTGGTCGGTGATTTCTAGGATTTCATTTAACGCTTTAAGCCTTGGATCCTAAAACTGAGAAAGGGCCAGGGCCGTTGTATATCAAGAATATGCACTTGTTAGACTTGGAGTCAGGAAAGCCTGGATTCATGTTCAGCTCTGACCCTTGCTGTGTTGTTTAGTTTCTATGTTAAATACAGCTCCTGTATTTGGTGTGATTCTTATTATGGAATCTGGAAGCTCTACATTTTGGCTATAGTGTTGCTATACTCCTAAATTTCTTTCAGGAGCTGACTGGCAGATTAATTTCCACTTTGCCCTCAGGTTTTAAGAGATCTGGAGAGTTTTCTTTTAGATTAAAATACATCTTGTTCATTTGTTTCAATTGTGTCTCACTCTTCGTTAGTCCCATTTGAAATTTTCTTGGTAAAGATACTGGAATGGATTTCCATTTTCTTCTCCTGCTCATTTTATAGATAAGGAAGTAGGCTTAAGTGAGTTGGCCAAATGCACACAGCTGGTGAATTTGAACTCAGTTCTTATTCCAGGTCTCATATTCTATCTACCTTATCACCTAGGTGCCCTGTGCAGGCTCTTTTTATCTTGTTCATGGCTTTCAGGGAATCAGCAATTCTTTTTTTTATATATATACAAAAATATTTTTATTATAGCTTTTTATTTACCAGATATATGCATGGATAATTTTTCAGCATTGACAATTGCAAAACCTTGTGTTCCAACTTTTCCCCTCCTTCCCCCCACTCCTTCCCCAGATGGCAGATTGCCCAATACATGTTAAATATGTTAAAGTATAAGTTAAATACAATATATGTATACATGTCCAAACAATTATTTCAGCAATTCTTTTCCCCCCCTGAGGCAATTGGGGTTAAGTGACTTGCCCAGGGTCAGGCAGCTAGGAAGTGTTAAGTGAGATCAGATTTGAACTCAGGTCTTCCTCAGTAATCAGTAATTCTTAAACCTTTTTTCCTTGGTCTGTTTTCCATGTCAGTTAATTTTGCTATGAGATGTCATAAAATTTCTTCTTTTTTTCAGTCTTGTGATTTTTTATATTTCTTATTGACTTATATTTCTTTACTCTTTAATATTAGTATATTAAAGACTAATACTAATATTACTATATAGAGTCATTGGCTTCTATTTGCTACATCCTGATTTTCAAAGAATTTGTTGGTTTGGCAGGTTTTGTGCCTCTTGTCCTAAGCTATTAATTTCTTTTACATTCTTTCTTCTGTATCTCTCATTTCTTTTCATTTAAACCTACTTTTTACAGTTGAGGAAACTCAGCTAAACAGAGGTTTAAATGACTTTCCCAGAATCATACATCTAGTAATTGTCAGTAGCTATATTTGAACCTAGGCCTTCTTAACTCCAAGCTCAGTACTTTATCCACTATGCTGTTACCTGCTTGATACTTACACTCATGTCTATTTAAATTTTTTTTCCTGTAGCACTCTTATTTTATTTATTAAAATGCTTTTTAATTTTTTATACTCTTTTTAAAACCTTAGTAATGTTTTATTTTTCCAACAACTTCATGTAAATACAGTTTTCAACATTCATTTTTATAAGATTTTGAGTTCCAAATTTTCCTTCAATCCTCCTTTATCTCCCCTTTCTTTAATACAGCAAGAAATCTGATTCAGGTCATATGTGTACAATCATTTTAAACATATTTCCACACTAGTTGGTTTGTGAAAGAAAAATCACATCAAAAGAGAGAAACCACAAGAAAGAAACAAGAAAATAGGTGAAAATAGTATGCTTCAATTCATATTTAATTTTATAGTACTCTCTCTGGATGCATTTTCCATCCCAAGTCTATTGAAATTGTCTTGTATCACTACATTGCTGAGAAGGGCGAAGTCTATCATAGTTGATCATCATACAATCTTCTTGTTACTATGTACAGTATTCTCCTTGTTCTGCTCACTTCCACTCAGCAACAATTCATGTAGATCTTTCTAGGCTTTTCTGAAATTAACCTGCTCACCTCTTGTAGAACAATAGTATTGTTAGTCAGAAAACTTGAGACACTAATACATTGCTGGTGGAGTTTTGAACTAATTCAACCATTCTGGAGAACCATATGGAACAATGGCCAAAGGGTTATCAAACTGCACATCTTTTAATTCAGCAGTGTTTCTACTGGGCTTGTAAAAGACATCATAAAAAAGAGAAAAGAACCCACATGTGTAAAGACTTTTGTAGTGTCAAGGAACTGGAAACTGAGTGGATGCCTATCAATTGGGAAATGCCTGAATAGATTATGGTATATAAATGTTATGGAATATTATTCTATAAAAAATGATCAGCAGGATGATTTCAGAGAAGCCTGGAGAGACCTACATGAATTGATGCTAAACGAAGTGAATAGAACCAAGAGAACATTGTATAAAATAATAAGATTATACAATGATCAATTCTAATGTATTTCAACAGTATTTCAGGCCAGTTCCAATGGTCTTGTGATGAAGAAAGCCATTTGCACCCAGAGAGAGGAATGTGGGGACTGAATGTGGATTACAATGTACTATTTTCAATTTTTTTTTGTTGTTTGCTTCCATATTATTTTTTCTCATGTTTCTTTTTGGTCTGATTTTTTTTTTTTTTTTTTTTTTTGGTGCAGCATGATAATTGGAAATATGTATAGAATTGCACATGTTTAAGGTATATTGGATTAATTGCTGTCTAGAGAAGGGGATGAAGGGAAGGAAGGGAGGAAAAAATTGGAACACGAAATTTTGTAAGGGTGAATGTTGAAAATTATCAATGCCTATGTTTAGCTTTAATTTAAAAAAAGAACAGTAGTATTCTATTACATTCATATATCATCATTTATTTTGGGCATTCACTCAATTTTCAAATTCTTTCTACCAGAAAAAGGACTGCTACGAAGATTTTTGTACATGTGGGTCTTTTTCCATTTTTGAGATACAGAGTCAGTAGTGATTCTGCTGGATCAAAGGGTATGCACATAAACTCTTACTTCATCTCTTCCAAGAACTGTAATTGAATTTATGCACAAGTCGGGTTTGTGTTTGAAGTTTTGCTTCCAGATGTTTGTAGCTAGTGACATAGTGGATAAAATTTTGGGCTTAGAGTCAGGAAGATCTGAGTTCAAATTTGGCTTCAGACACTTACTAGTTCATGTGATCCTGGGCAATTCACTTAACCTCTATTTGCCTGATATTTGATAGGTGTAGTTTAAATGCTACTTCCCTTTCTTTTTTCTCTATTTTGGATGTCTCTTCCTGTTTTATATCTTGAGCTTCCTTGTAACCATAATGACTTTTTATGGTGGTATTCTTTTTTTGTTTGTTTGCTCGTTGTTCCAACCTCTTTTCTTGACTTTAAATTTGATATTAGGATCAGACTATATGTACTTTTAAAGAGAAGATCTGAATTGGTCCTTTGCTACTTTCTTAAGAGTGATGAGTGTTGTGTTATTCCAGATTCTCAATAAATAATGTTATACACATTCGGGACTTAAAAGTTTTGAGTGCTTCCAAAATAGTCAGATACATAGTAAAATTTGATCATTGAGCCCCTGATCTGAGCTTTGAAATTTCCTGGTCTGTGTTTGGGTCTAAATAACAGTGAAATATTACTAGACTCAGCCACTGTCAGCGTAGCTGGAAAGCTACTGGTTTAGATTTACAGAACTGTAGGCTGGAATAAATGTACCAGATCCCTGTTGATTTGGAATTCCTATTCTGATTATTCCTTTATAGATTTCTAGTTTGGTTAGAAGTTGGAGCTGAGGTCCCACAAAATTGCTGCTTTTTTCTGAACTCCCTCCCTGTTTGATATAGATGCACAGGCTAGGATGCAGCCTTTTCCTCATTGGACACAGTTTATTTCCCCAGTCTGTCCTGAAACTATTGATTCGGAACTAGGTAAAAAGAGACTAAGGTAGTATTTGGCATCTGTTCTCATACCCCACAGGAAATGGGGATCTGGTATGTATCTTGAGACCTCATCTTTTCTTTGAGCATCTCTTGATCAGACCCCATCCTGTATCTCTTCTTTATGCTGAATTGGACTGGATATATAACTCACCATAATATTATCTCTTTTAAATTTTTTGATTAGGATTAGATCTATTTGGAGTGTATTTTCTAGATCTATTTGGAGGGGGTTACTCACTGTACTTCATACTCTTCTATCATCTTCAGTCTAGTTTCTAATTAATTTTTGCTTTGCTTTGCTAATAGTTTTATCCCCTCTTCAACAATGAGATGAAACAAATCAGTTCCAATAGAGCAGTAATGAATTGAACCAGCTACACCCAGCGAAAGAACTCTGGGAGATGACTATGACTACATAGAATTCCCAATCCCTCTATTTTTGATCACCTGAATTTTTTATTTCCTTCCCAGGCTATTTCAAAGTCTGACTCTTTTTGTGTAGCAAAATGAACATGTATACATATGTTGTATTTAAGTTATACTTTAACATATTTAACATGTATTGGTCAACCTGCCATCTGGGGGAAGGGGTAGGGAGAAGGAGGGAAAAATTGGAACAAAAGGTTTTGCAATTGTCAATGCTGAAAAATTACCCATGCATATATCTTGTAAATAAAAAGCTATAATAAAAAAACAAACAAACTAATAGTTTTATTTCTCAAAAGATAGAATAAGTAGATGAGAGACACTAGATTGCTAAGATAGAATTAATTTTTTTTGAAAACCTAGATTTTTATTCATATCTTGGCTTTTTTTTAAAAATGCCTAGAATTCGCTTATCTTTTTCTTTGCCCTTTCTATATTATTACTTAGAACAAAGAAAGAAAAAAGATTTTTAAAATCAACAGAACTGATCAGTATATTGAAAAATAACTTGTTTTATGCAGTGTTCTATAACTCTGCAGAGGAGTTGAGGGAGGTATCTTTTCATGTCTCTTCTTTGGGGCCATGTTTCATTTTTTTATTATTTCCCAACATTTAGCTTCATTTATTTTGTTGTAATTGTTCTTTCCATTTATGTTGATGTTATCCTGTTTATTTATTGTTTTCCTGGCTCTGCTTACTTTATATCTATCTGCTCATGTCAATTTTTCTGTACTTTATATTTGTCATATTTGTCTTTTCTTATTGTATGCATGTAATATTATTTTACCTTTTTGTACCATTATTTGTTTAATCATTTCTCAATTAATCCTCTACTTTTTTTTTCTTTGTTAGCAAAAAAAAAATACTGCTTTAAATACTTTGTTTTGTGTGGAGTTTTTCTTTTTACTAATAACTGCTTTGGGAACATATGGCTAGCAGCAAGTTTTAATTCATAAGGAGAATCTGATTGATGAAGTGGATTTAAGAATCTTGGAAGATGTTATTTTGGAGTTGGAAGGTCTGGGTATAGGTAAGAGTTTACTAGTTTATAGTAAAACAGATTTTTAAAAGTAAATGCAAAAAGTAAGTTGGAGTATATGACCTGAGAAGGAAATTTATTTAAGAGGGATTGATATGAGGCCAAGAATATAGTTGAAAATAACATAGATTATAAAAAAAATGAGGAGAGGTGTGTAGAGAAGTTTCTGTTGTAGTTGTTGGAAAATTATCTGATGAGTTTTTTTTTAATTTAATGCATTTTTACTTCTATTTTATAAAATTGTTTTGGAAACGTCATGAGTCTTTTGGAATTATCTTACATCATTGTATTGCTGAGAAGAGCAAAGCCTTTTAAAGTTGTGTTTTTCATACAATGTTGCTATTACTGTGTACAATGTTTTCCTAGTTCTGCTAACTTAATTCAGTATCAGTTTATATAAATCTTGCCAATTTTTTCTGAAATCTGCCTGCTCATCATTTCCTATAAAACAATATCACATTACATTTTTATATCACTTATTGATGGCTTTTAAAAAATATTGCACTTTCCAGTAACCCCCACCTATGTATAACTTACACCTTTAGCAAAGAGGTATAGTTAAACAAAATAACATATTGGTCATCTCTGACAAATTATGCCTTATTCTCTAGCCATAATCTTACCACCACTCTGCTGAAGGAGGGAGGAATATATATTTCACTATCAGAACTCTGAATTCAAGATTGGTCAGAGTTCTATGATCAATGTTTTTCCTTTACTTTATTATGATTCTTGAGTAAACTATTATCTTGGCTCTGTTTAATTAACTCTATTCATGTAGTCTGACCAAATTTTTCATGTTTTTCCTTTGCTTTTTGATGCACTAATATACTGTTGCATGAATATTCCACAATTTGTTCAATTATTCTTAAATTAATTGAGACCTACTTTGTATCCAGTTTTTCTAAATAACAAAAAGTATTGTTATAACTATTTTTGTCTATAGGAACTGTTCCTACTGTGTTTTTTTTTTTAAGACCCTCCCATCTCCTTTTCCCCATTCAAAAGAAAAAGAAAAGAAAAACAAAATCCTTGTAACAGATATATAAATTGTGTTTTATATATATAATTGACATAGTCAAGACAAACAAATTCATGGATTAGTCAAGTTCAAAATATGTTTCATTCTATATAGAACCTGAGTGTATCATCTCTCTGTTAGGAGTAGGATAACATATTTCCTGTTTTACACAATTTTAACTTCCTTGGGAATATAAGCCCTTTATTGGCTTTGTGAAGTCAAAGAGTATATTCATTTCAGAAAATTTTCTTGGTTAGTTCTAAATTGTTTTCCAGAATAGTTTGGCCAGTTCTTTTTCTTTGTTTTGTTTTTTAATTAAAGCCTTTTATTTTCAAAATATATGCATGGATAATTTTCAACATTCCCCCTTGCAAAATCTTTGTTCCAATTTTTTCCCTCTTTTTCAGTAGCTTTTCAGTTTCACATAATTAAAATTATTAATTTTATCTTTTGTAATGGCCTTTCTCCTTTGTTTAAGAATACATCTCTTACCTATAGTCATGAAAAGTATGGTAATCTGCCTAATTTTGATGTTAAATATTAAAAGTCACATAGCCCTATAGAATTTATTGTGAGGGAAAATGGCATAGGGTATGGCTCAAGCCCAATTTTTTTCCAGATTGTTTCCCACTTTTCCTAGCATTTTTTTTTAAAATCAGATATAGAGTTCGTTTCTATGTGTCCTTCATTTTTATTGCATTTTTTAGTAATTTATGTATGCTTTCAAATGAATGATGAGACTAAAGGCAGATACTTATATTAATTGCCAGAACACATTATTAAAATGCCTATTACTTATTATTTATTTCTATTAAGATAGAATAACAGACAGAGATTCCTGGGTTGTTTGCCTCACCAGCCTAGGAGGTTCAAAAAGTTGATTTTTATCATTCAGATGGCAATGCTTAAGTTCTGGGGAGACTGAATGATTATGTTCATTAGATAAGCTGAAATGCCAGTTTTGAAATTTACATGGAGAAATATAATTACAATAGGAGTTTGGAGAGAAAAAGGGAGAAAGTCAGGGACAGATATTTGGTGGTGATGAGAGAAGGATGTTTTTGTTAATGCCAGTTGGACACTGTGTTCTCTTCTCAGTAGACAGAAATGGAATTAAAATTGGAAGGTTTTACAGGGAGTAGACTTACAGAAAAAGGAGTTGTGAGGCTTTAGTGGATGTTTTAGTGGATGGTATTAACTTTTGGGATATTTATACTTGCTAAGCAGATCAGAGTTCTTTAATCAATCTACAGTAACACTGTGATTTGTTCTATTTTGCACTTTGGACTCTCAGTTCAACAAACATAGATGCCACGATGTGCAAGGTACTGTATTAGGTATTGGGGGAATACAATGACAAGAATGAACCTTTTTTTCTCAAGGAACATTTTGCATGTATGATAAAAATGTACACAAGTAACTATGTCCAAAATACATAAAAGGTAAATAAAAAGAAATTTTCAGAGCCAGAAAGGGCTGGAAGGATCATGAGAAGCACTACAATAGGAGCTGACATTTAAATAGTGCCAGGCTTTGAAGAAAGGTAAGAATTCTAGAGAATGGAGAGATAAGCATTCTGTGCCTGGAATGTGTGAAGTCAAGTAAGCTGATGGGTAACAACTAGGAAGTCCAATTTGACTAAGATGGAGAGGATAGTGAGACTCCATGTAAACCACTTCTATTATGACATTATTATTGTCTTTTAAAAAATTAAGTTATAGCACAGTTTCTTTGATGAGATTCAAGAGATAGCCACATTCCTTTTTTTTTTTTTTTCCCCTGAGGCTGGGGTTAAGTGAGTTGCCCAGGATCACACAGCTAGGAAGTGTTAAGTGTCTGAGACCAGATTTGAACTGGGGTCCTCCTGAATTCAAGGCTGGTGCTCTATCCACTGTGCCACCTAGCTGCCCCAGCCATATTTCTTTGATGAAATTTGGGGAGCACTCATGTCCTATCAGCGACAGAATTATAAACCATTACAAAGAATATATATATTTTTTTACTATAGCTTTTTTTATTGACAAAACATATCCATGGGTAATTTTTCAACATTAACCCTTGTAAAAACTTGTGTTCCGACTTTTCCCCTCCTTCCCTCCACACCCTCCCCTAGATGGCAGGTAGTTCCATACATGTTAAATACAATATATGAATACATATTTGTACAGTTATCTTGCTGCACATACAAAGGGTAATTTAAAAAAAAAAGTTGTTCCCCAATTCTAGAGATGCCGTCATTTGGGACACTTGTATTTCACTAATACACTGTCTATATAGAAGTTGCCTTTTACATTTATAATCCCAAAGATTATTGATGTTTCCACAAAATCAGTTTGGGCCTATTGGATAAATTAATGTAGAATTAGTCAGTAAAATAGTATTGTAGAATCCTAAAGCTGACTGGAACTTAGATTTCACCTAGCCTAATTCCTTGATTAATGAATGAATCTCTTTAACATTGTCTTTTAAAAGTGGCCATTCAGTCTTTGCTTGAATACCTTCAAGCCCCTTATCTCATAAGGCAACACATTGAATTTTTGTATGATTCTGGTGACTAATGTGAACATTTATGTTGTCTTATCCTAGATCTGATGTCATGAAGAACAGTTGTAGATGTGTCTAGTATGAGAAAGTCAGTGAAGATTTTACAGGTCTGTGAAAACAGGTACATCCCAGTATGTTTTTTGAAACTTCTCTTTAGGCAATCATACTTAGTTATTTTCTTAATGATCTCTATATAACCTATTGGAATATGTGTGATTTGGTTAATAATATTTATGCTTTTCAAAAATAAACTTATTTCAGAGAAGTATAAAATAATGGTTAGTGGCTATCAAATCGTGCATATCCTTTGATCCAGCAGTGTCTCTATTGAGTTTGTATCCCATAGAGATCATAAAAGAGGGAAAAGGAGTCACATGCGCAAAAATGTTTGGAGCAGCCCTTGTTGTGGTGGCAAGGAACTAGAAATTGAGTGGATGTCTATCAGTTGGGGAAATGGCAAAATATGTTATGGTATATAAAGATAATGGAA
Source organism: Sminthopsis crassicaudata (assembly GCF_048593235.1). Taxonomy (NCBI): domain Eukaryota; kingdom Metazoa; phylum Chordata; class Mammalia; order Dasyuromorphia; family Dasyuridae; genus Sminthopsis; species Sminthopsis crassicaudata. The sequence goes on along the minus strand of NC_133618.1, from coordinate 439,175,862 downwards.
TATTATCATTCTGTAAGAAATGATGAGCAGGCTGGTTTCAGAAAAGTCTGGAAAGATTTATATGAACTGATGCTAAGTGAAGTGAAGTGAACAGAACCGTGAGAACATTGTGCACAATAATAAGATTATGCGATGATCAACTGTGAGGTGATTCAAGGCAATTCCAATAGACTTCTGATAGTGATGGCAAGTACCATCTACATCCAGAGAGAGAACTATGGAGACTGAATGTAGATCAAAACATGTTATTTTCACCCTTTTTTTTTTTTTTTTTTGGTGGTGGTGGTGGTGGTGGTGGTGTTTGCTTGATTTTTTTTCCTTATTTTTTTCTTTTGATCTGATTTTTTTTTGTGTGTGTGCAGTATGATGAATATGTAAATATGTTCAAAAGAATTGTACACGTTTAACCTATATCTGATTGCTTGATGTCTTGGTGAGAGGGGACAGTGGAAAGATGGAGAACAATTTGGAACGCAAGATTTTGCAAAGGTGAATGTTGAAAGCTATGTTTGCATGAATTTGAAATTAAATTCTGTTAAAATTAAAACAATAAAAGTTTTAGTGGTGGAAAAAATATAACAATGCTTAGTGTTTTCTTAAGTTTTTCTGGCCAAATAAGTAGCTCATTTTTCAGTTGTTTTTTCTTAATCGTAATATTTTATAGAGACAGTTGTGACAGTCACTACTTGTGTATGCTATTTAGCAATGTTTATTTTTTAACATATTCAAAACCTGGATGATATAGTTGTTCAATATTGTAAAAAATGTAAGAGGTACAAGAAAAATTCATTAGGTAAAGGAATGGACTGACGAAATATCTTTTTTTTTTTTTTTTTTTTGAGGCTGGTGTTAAGAGTGACTTGCCCAGGATCACACAGCTAGGAAGTGTTAAGTGTCTGAGATTAGATTTGAGCTCAGGTCCTCCTGAATTCAAGGCTGGTGCTCTATCCACTGCACTACCTAGCTGCCCCCTCGAAATATCTTGAGTATAGTATGGTTGCATTCAAAATGAATGATACAATCATAAAATCTCAGGGAAAACAGTTGTTTTTAATCTGGAGTTAGTGAACTTAAAATTTTTTTTAATAACTTTATTTCAGTAGAATTAGTTTTATTTGTAATCCTGTGTTTTATTTAATACATTTAATAGGCTTCATTAGACTGTCATGATTAAAAAAAAGTTAAGAACCCCTGATATAGACCATAGCATGAATGGCTTTAGTGATATTCCCAACAAATGGACATATATTCTCCACTCAAACTTTTGTACCAAAGGACAATTTGCTCTGTCATAGGGTAGCTCATTTCATTATGGGGCAGCTATAATTTAACAATTAGAATTGTTCAATAGTGGCAGTTCTTTTTTTTATATTAAGTTAAAAATCTTACCTCCCAGAAATTTTCACCCAGTGGTCTTAGTTTTCCCTGGAGCTCAGTAGAGTCACAGAACTGGAAGTACATCAGAGACTTATAATAGAATCCCTCCATAGTTGATTCTCCAAAACCCCCCAAAAGCAACCATCCAACTTTCCTTTAAAGACCCCAAATAAGGGATAAACTCCTACCTTCTGAGATACAACATTGTTGTTGTTTTTGACAATTTCTAGCACAAAACTGTAATTTCCACACATATTCTTAGTTTTCATGAGTGATGTCAAGCAACACAGATATTATGCTTCTTCCACATGGTAGCTCTTCAGAATACTTCAGGAGAGCTCTATTGATCCATCTAAGTCTACTTTTCTGTCCTCTACTATCTTGGTAATCCTTTTCTAGATTTGCTCCAACATATTAATATCCTTAACCTATGGTAAATAGAAATGAACACAATGCTTCAGCTTCAGTCTGACCAGGATAGAGTCTTTTTTGATTTCCTTGTTGTGTTGTCATTTTATGCTTTTTCAATTGTCTTAAAAGAAAAGGCGGCCTATCTCCTTCCTGAGACAAATCCTTCTACATGCACAAATGATTCTGTTTCATTGTTTCAAATTTACATGCACAAGTGATTGTTTCATTGTTTCAAATTCTGTTGTCATCCTCATTTTCACTTATCATCAGTATCTTCTTATCTGCTGTCTACTTTCTTACTGTCTACAAACATACTTATGTGTCTCCCATGCTCAGAAACTTAAAATCCATCTTTCGCCACTAGCTATCACCTTCTATCTCTCTTTACTTCTGCAGTTAAATTTGAGAAATCCATCATTCAACTCCACTCTCTCCAAAGTTACTATTAATGCGTTAGTTGCCAAATCTAATAACCTTTAACTCCTAATCCTTAATCCCTTAGTTTTCCCTGGAGCTCAGTAGAATCACAGAACTGGAAGTACATCAGAGGCTTATAATAGAATCTCCATAGTTGATTCTCCAAATCCCTCCAAAGCAACCATTTCCAAAATCAAATGTAAAATCTTTGATATACCAAATCCTTGGTAACCTTTCCACTTTCTATATCTTTCTAATTCCCTTATACTTTGTTCTCACCTATATATTCTACATGCCAATAACAATTGGTCTCTTTGCTATTCCTCAAGCAAGACAACTTTTTTTTTTTTAAATTCTGGGCATTTTCACTGGATATCCCCCAGTCCTATACCAAATCGGTTCTCTCAGGGCACATTTAAAATAAAACTCATTATCTTTTTTCCCCCAAACCCATAATTTCTAATTTTCTTTTTTTACGCCAGTGGTACTACCATCCTTCCAAAATCACTCAGATTTGCAACTTCTGAATCACCCTTTACTATTTATTCCTTCTTACCCCACACATCTAGTCATTTGCCAACTCATGTTAATTCTTTCTCCATTTCACTTGAATCTGTCCCCTTTCTACTTGTATAGTGACATCCCTCCTCCCCCATGTCAGGGTTCAGGGCCTCATCATCTCATCTGAATTATTGCATTAGCCTCCTAATTAGTCATCCTGTATTGAAATTTTCCTTTTTCTAATTTGTCCTCCACATGTTACCATAATGATGTTTTAAATTAATGTATGAATCTGTCCTTGTCATCTGTTAGTAAACTCCACTGTTTCTTTGTTGCCTCTAGGGTCAAGTCCAAATCTTCCATTTGGTAAAATCTTTTATAACTTGGATCAACCTAACTCTAGACTTATTTATATATTAATCCCTTTCAGTCATCCTACCCTAACTGGCCTTATTTATGTTTCTTGCAGATGACATTCCACCTTTTGTCTTAGTACCCCATGGTTTGACCCCTTTGCCTGGAATGCACTTTCTCCTCTCTTCCATATCTTAGAATTCTTTAGCTTCTTTCAAAGCTCAGCTCATGTCCTACTTCCTTTGTGAAGCCTTTTCTAATCATACCTATTAATACCTTCCCCCCAAATTACCTGATACATATATATATAGTATATATAGTATAAATATGTATATGTAGAAAAATATATATGTAGTATAAATGTGTGTGTGTGTGTATATATATATATACATACATATATATATGTATATATATATATACACACACACACACACATTTATATATATATATATAGCATATGTTGGTTATTTGTATGTCCACATGGCTTGTTTGTATTAATCTTCTGAGGGAACATTGTTAGGTATCTCGAGAAGCTTGCCCACCCCACTCTAGGAAGATTTTGATTACTGCTTGAAGGGGAGCAAGAAAAGAAATTATGTGGCAGACCATTTGTTCTCCTCTGAGAGAGAGGAATACTAGACTAGTGTTATATGTATCTATACCCTTAAATGTTGCTAGCTGTAAAGGGCTGAAACTCTTGAGTTTATGCACTGAGGTCAGACAACCAAGCACTTAAGGCTAATTACTGATTGGACAGTACTCTATTAGCATATGCTTGGAAAATGGCCCTTCCCATTATTCTGTGCTGGTTCAATTTTTTGGTGTATACAGGGAATTGTGGGAAGGTTTAGGGGATGGAGTAAGACACGATAGAGTCACTTTTGGGCGGTAGACGAAGAGAAGAGGTCATGGAGATCCTGCGTCCATTCAATTCACTTCTACCCCTAAAGAACAAGAATAAAGACCAAGGACTTTTGCTTATCCTGACTCTGGCTGATTCTAAGGTATCCAGGGTGCTAACTTGGTCTTCGCAACTAGCCTAGAGAAGTGATTTTTTTCTTAAGTTCAAAGTGTTTTTCTGGTTGTTGTTCCTTAAAAAGGAAGGGCTAACTGAAACTTATATCTGAAGGCTTGACCTCCTTCCTACCAAATGCTAATTATATAAAAAAATCATCAGAAATAGTGTATAGTGAGTAAATCAGTTTATCCAAATAGCAAACAGAAATCAGAAAAGTTATAAATATTAGAATATATCAGGTAATACACAGAACATATGAGCTCTTTCACTGGGAGTGACATTTTTCAGGTCACCTGAGAGAGAGTTCTTGATCTTATTTAAGGGAAAATTCCTTGAAATTTCTAGGGATGGAAACTAGAAATGAGGGACATCATGAAGAATCAGCTTTCCTCTAATGTCTGCCTTCTAAAATCTGTTCTTGTTCTCTCCCTGCTCCCTCCCTTTCCCTCTCTATTCTGTGCAAGCCAACTACTTGTCATTGGGAATACAAAGATAAGATATAATAGCATTTTCTTAAGATGAAATAGTTGGCACTCTTTGCAGATGATATAATGGTATACTTAGAGAACCCCAGAGATTCTAATAAAAAGTTATTAGAAATAATTCACAACTTTTGCAAAGTTGCTGGATATAAAATAAATCCACATAAATCCTCAACATTTTTATACATCACCAACAAAATGCAACAGTAAGAGATACAAAGAGAAATTCCATTCAAAACAACTGTCGAGAGTATAAAATATTTGGGAATCCACCTACCAAAGAAAAGTCAGGAATATGAGCAAAATTACAAACCACTTGCCACAAAAATAAACTCAGACTTAAATAATTGGAAAGACATTCAGTGCTCGTGGATAGGCCGAACGAACATAATAAAGATGACAGTACTCCCCAAACTAATCTATTTATTTAGTGCTATACCAATCAGACTCCCAAGAAATTATTTTAATGACCTAGAAAAAATAACAAAATTCATATGGAAGAAGAAAAGGTCGAGAATTTCAAGGGAATTAATGAAAAAAAAAGTCAGATCAAGGTGGTCTTGCTGTACCTGATCTAAAGCTATATTATAAAGCAGCAGTCACCAAAACCATTTGGTATTGGCTAAGAAATAGAATAGTCGATCAGTAGAACAGATTAGGTACACAGGACAAAATAGGGTACAACTATAGCAATCTAGTGTTTGACAAACCCAAAGATACCAACATTTGGGATAAGAATTCCATTATTTAAAAAAAACTGTTGGGAAAACTGGAAATTAGTATGGCAGAAATTAGATATGGACCCACACTTAACACCATATACCAAGGTAAGATCAAAATGGGTCCATGATTTGGGCATAAAGAATGAAATCATAAATAAATTAGAGGAACAGAGGATAGTCTACCTCTCAGACCTGTGGAGGAGGAAGGAATTTATGACCAAAGGAGAAAGAATGAAATCATAAATAAATTAAAGGAACAGAGGATAGTCTACCTCTCAGACCTGTGGAGGAGGAAGGAATTTATGACCAAAGGAGAACTAGAGATCGTTATTGATCACAAAATAGGAAGATTTTGATTACATCAAATTAAAAAGCTTTTGTACAAATAAAACTAATGCAAACAAGATTAGAAGGGAAGTAACAAATTGGGAAAATATCTTTACAGCTAAAGGTTCTGATAAAGGCCTCATCTCCAAAATATATAGAGAACTGACTCTAATTTATAAGAAATCAAACCATTCTCCAATTGATAAATGGTCAAAGGATATGAACAGACAATTTTCAGATGATGAAATTGAAACTATATCCACTCATATGAAAGAGTGTTCCCTGGAATTGAATGTAAAGTGTTAGCACTACTGTCTTTATACCCAGGTTACTTATACCTTCAGAACCCATTTCTTAACATGCAACAAGAAAATTGGATTTACACACATATATTGTATCTAGGTTATACTGTAACACATGTAAAATGTATGGGATTGCCTGTCATCTAGGGGAGGGAGTAGAGGGAAGGAAGGGAAAATTTGGAAAAATGAATACAAGGGATAATGTTATTAAAAAAAATTACTCATGTATATGTACTGTAAAAAAAATTTTTAATTATAAAATTAATAAAAGAAAAGAAAAGAAAGAGTGTCCCAAATCACTACTGATCAGAGAAATGCAAATTAAGACAACTCTGAGATACCACTACACACCTGTCAGATTGGCTAAGATGACAGGAACAAATAATGATGAATGTTGGAGGGGATGGGAAAACTGGGACACTGATGCATTGTTGGTGGAGTTGTGAAAGAATCCAGCCATTCTGGAGAGCAATTTGGAACTATGCCCAAAAAGTTATCAAAATATGCATACCCTTTGATCCAGCAGTGTTACTACTGGGCTTATATCCCAAAGAAATACTAAAGATGAGAAAGGGACCTGTATGTGCCAAAATGCTTGTGGCAGCTCTTTTTGTAGTGGCTAGAAACTGGAAGATGAATGGATGCCCATCAATTGGAGAATGGTTGGGTAAATTATGGTATATGAAGGTTATGGAATATTATTGCTCTGTAAGAAATGACCAGCAGGATGAATACAGAGAGGTTTGGAGAGACTTACATCAACTGATGCTGAATGAAATGAACAGAACCAGAAGATTGCTGTACACTTCAACAACAATACTGTATGAAGATGTATTCTGATGGAAGTGGATATCTTCAAAATAAAGAAGATCCAACTCACTTCCAGTTGATCAATGATGGATAGAAACAACTACACCCAGAGAAGGAACTGAATGTAAACTGTTTACACTACTGTCTTTCTACCCAGGTTACTTATACCTTCAGAATCCAATTCTTAATGTACAACAAGAAAATTGGATTTGCACGCATATATTGTATCCAGGTTATACTGTAACACATTTAATATGCATGGGATTGCCTGTCATCTAGGGAGGGAGTAGAGGGAAGGAAGGGAAAATTTGGAAAAATGAATACAAGGGATAATGTTGTAAAAAAAAAAACAAAAAAAAACCAACAACAAACATGCATATGTATTGTCAAAAAAAATTATAATTATAAAATTAATTTTTAAAAAAAGATAAAATAGTTGGGGATGTTTTCAGATCCCACAATCATAGTCAGATCTATCTGTATATAAGTTTCAGTTTCTCATTATCTTTTCTAAAATTATTGAGCCTACAACTGGACCTTAAATTTTGGGGGATCATTTGATTAGATAGGGCAAGATAGGACCATCATTCCTTGTATTAGAGATGTTATACTTCTTTTAATTCAACCTGAAATTGCTTTAGTTTTTTGAGCTATTTGTTCACACTTTTGGTTTATATGAAGCTTATTTATACAACCTACATAGGCTGAATAACTCACACCTACCAGTATTTGTGGTTAACAAGAATATATTTATCAACTCTGCTTCAATCTAATGTTCTTACACATGCATTGGACATTTTGATTAAAAAATTCAATGCCAAATGACCTAGGAAAAATAACAACAGAATTCATATGGAACAACAAAAGGTCGAGAATTTCAAGGGAAGTAATGAAAAACAAATTAAATGAAGGTGGTGTAGCTGTACCTGATCTAGAACTGTATTATAAAGCAACAGTCACCAAAACCATTTGGAATTGGCTAAGAAATAGACTAGTTGATCAGTGGCATACGTTAGGTTCACAGGGCAAGATAGTGAATAAAAATAGCAATCTAGTGTTTGATAAACCCAAAGATCCCAAATTTTGGGATAAGAATTCATTATTTGACAAAAACTGCTGGGAAAACTGGAAATTAGTATGGCAGAAACTAGGCATGGACCCACATTTAACACCACATACTAAGATAAGATCAAAGTGGGTCCAAGATTTAGGCTTAAAGAACGAAATCATAAATAAATTGGAGGAACATGGGATGGTTTACCTCTCGGCTTGTGGAGGAGGAAGGAGTTTGTGTCCAAGGGAGAACTAGAGATCATTATTGATCACAAAATAGAAAATTTTGATTACACCAAATTAAAAAGTTTCTCCACAAACAAAACTAATGCAAACAAGATTAGAAGGGAAGTAACAAATTGGGAAAATATTTTTATAGTTAAAGGTTCTGATAAAAGCCTCATCTCCAAAATATACAGAGAATTGACTTTAATTTATAAGAAATCAAGCCATTCTCCAATTGATAAATGGTCAAAGGATATGAACAGACAATTTTCAGATGATGAAATTAAAACTATTTCCACTCATATGAAAGAGTGTTCCAAATCACTACTGATCAGAGAAATGCAAATTAAAACAACTCTGAGATATCATTACACCTCTGTCAGATTGGCTAAGATGACAGGAACAAATAATGATGAATGTTGGAGGGGCTGTGGGAAAACTGGGACACTGATGCATTGTTGGTTGAGTTGTGAAAGAATCCAACCATTCTGGAGAGCAATCTGGAATTATGCCCAAAAAGTTATCAAAATGTGCATACCTTTTGACCCAGCAGCTACTGGGCTTATATCCCAAGGAAATACTAAAGAAGGGAAAGGGACCTGTATGTGCCAAAAATGCTTGTGGCAGCTCTTTTTGTAGTGGCTAGAAACTGGAAAATGAATAGATGTCCATCAATTGGAGAATGGTTGGGTAAATTATGGTATATGAATGTTATGGAACATTATTGTTCTGTAAGAAATGACCAACTGGAGGAATACAGAGAGGCTTGAAGAGACTTATATCAACTGATGCTGAGTGAAACAAACAGAACTAGGGGATCATTATACACTTCAACAATGATACTGTATGAGGATGTATTCTGATGGAAGTGGATATCTTCAACATAGAGAAGAGCTAATCCAATTCCAATTGATCAATGATGGACAGAATCAGCTACATCCAGAAAAGGAATACTGGGAAATGAGTGTAAACTGAGAGCATTGGTTTTTTTTGTTGTTGTTGTTGTTGTTGTTTTGTTTTGTTTTGTTTTGTTTCTCTTCCCAGATTATTTTTACCTTGTGAATACAATCCTTCCTTTGCAACAGCAACAACAACAAAATTCGGTTCTGCACATATATATTGTACCTAGGATATACTATAAGATATTTAATATGTATGGGAATGCCTGCCATCTAGGGGAGGGGAAAAACTCGGAACAGAAGGGAGTACAAGGGATAATGTTTAAAAAAAAAAAATTACCTATGCATATGTACTGTCAAAGAAAATGCTATAATTATTAAAATTAATAAAAAAAATTCAATGCCAGGTCCAGAAGGCTTTGTATATATTTGTAATAAAGAACTATAATAATATTCTATACTACATACAGAATATCTACTACTTTCCCATTTTAATAACTTTTCCTATTTGAATGCTTGTATTATTGCTATAGTCTAAGTTCAAAGGAAAAGCATATATTGTTTTTTCCTGTTTGTTTTGGTTTATTCAACAATATTGAGTTTTTTTTGTGCTGAGATATTTTGGGGATTAAAATTAATTTGTATTAATAAATATTAAGCAGTGACATGCACAGATACTTGAAAAAATGCTTGGAATTGAATTATTGGAGAGACACAAGTATTTTAGCCTTTAAAAAAAATGCACAAATACTTAGCCTTTAAAAAAAATGCACAAATACTTAGAAGGGCAAAGTACTATTGCCATCTGGAAGAAAGATTAAACTTTTTACCATGTTCCCTTTTCAAGAGTATATTTTCCTTCTGAATGTTGCCTCTTTTAATCTTTTCTCCTAATTATTACCTCCCTTCCTTCTCTTAATTCCTTTCCCTCTTCCCTATTGGGTAAAATGAATTTCTATACCCAACTCTGTGTGTGTGTGTGTGTGTGTGTGTGTGTGTGTGTGTGTGTGTGTGTGTGTGAATTTCTATACCCAACTCTGTGTGTGTGTGTGTGTGTGTGTGTGTGTGTGTGTGTGTGTATTCCCTCCTTTAACCATTTCAGATGTGCATGAGGTTTAAGTGTTGCCTATTCTCACCATCCCTATCAAATTTTCCCCTCCATTGTATAAATTCTTCCTTGAGTGTTCCATTTATGAGATAATTTTCCCCATTCTTACTCTCCTTTTTTTCTTTTCCTAGTGCATCCCTCTTTCTCATCTTTCGATTTTAATTTTAAGATCATCTCAATCTAATAGAATCACATCTGTGCCCTTTGTGAAAATCTCTTTAATAGCCCTAGTAATATTAAAGTCTTGAGAAGTTACATGTATCATCTTTCTATACAGGAATGTGTAAATAGTTTAATCTTGTTAAATATTTTGTGATTTTTTTTTTTTTTTGCTTATATTTACTTTTTTATGTTTCTCTTTATCTTGTGTTTGAATGTCAGATTTTTCTTTTTAGTTTTGGTCTTTTCATCAGGAATGCTTGAAAAATCCTCTTTTTTTTTTTTAATTAGGTGAGCATTTTCTCTTTATAAAATTGTCACTTTTGTTGGATAGGTTATTCTTTTTTGTAATCCTAGTTCCTTTGTATTCTAAAAATCTCTTTCTGAACTCTTCCCTAGTATTTTTTTCTTGGTAATTTAATTATTTTATTTAAAAAAAACCAATATATTTATTAATAAAAGGATGGTCATTTGGCCTTCTCCCTTAGATCAAAGACCCTCAATGGCAGTAGGTTCACAATTTATATGTTTTTCAAAGAGTAGATGTTCCTAAGTCAATCAATTCTGATTGGCTAACAGTTAATGAAAAAATGAATATTACAATGAGAGGCTGAGCTACATTACAGTAAAGTATAAGGGATATATGACTAGGATCACTCCTGATCAAAGAGACATTATTTCTATATCATCTTTTTGACAAAAGGGAGAATCAGCATTTCTCCAGATCTATCTGAGCAAATGCAAAGTTATTAGCTCAAGCTTGGATTTTCTTTTACTGTTTGATTAGATCTTGTCCTATATAAATCTTTGAGAAAGTTTCCCACACTGCTTGATTTTTGGTCTTCTAATAATTGTTGTTGTCTTGGGTCCAATCTGTATTTTTCTTTGAGGGTTTGCTTATATATGTTATTGTCCTATTCTCTGTTGTTTTGAGATTTCTTATCATAGTAGATTTTTATGATCAGGTTCTTTTTTTGCTCATTTTTCCAGCTTACTTCCTGTCTTGACACTTTATATTATTGTTGGTTCTGTTCACTTCTGAGTGTATATGTAAGGGTGGAGGGAAATATCTGTCCCTGAGCCTCTGTCTTTTATGTTTATCTGCTGCTTTCATAGCTCAGTTTGAAGGCCTGTAAGTTTTCTGTCTTTCCAAAGTGATGTGATCTGGGAAGTTCATGCCAAAATCTCTCCAGTTCCTCCTGGTCTGTGTTCTGCAAATTCAAACCTAGTTTGAATCTGTAGGATTGTATGGTTGAGTTTTCTTAGACTTTTGCTAGACTCAATCACAGCCTTCTGGGAGGTTCTGCAGACTGTTCTGCTGACTCCTCTTTGGTTTTGGTCCCTTTTTCTGTTTATTCTACGTAATAGGACTGACTAACGGTTGAGAGTCTCCACTTTGCTCTTGGACTCAGAGCCACATACCTATGTTTCAAGAGCTTGTTCCTTGTTCCTTACACATATAGGACGCCTATTCCCTGGTGACCACAACCACTTTTCTCTACCTTGGAATTGTGACTCTAAACTGGGTAATGTGTGACAGAGCTGCTAAATGACCCCCATTATAAAGCCATGGATATCATTACTACTCATAGAACTAGTACAGAATCCCCTAGAATTTCTTTCTTCCCAGCTATTCAGTCCCCTTACTATCCCTAAGTACAGGACTGTTCTCTGTTGCTGCTGCTGTACTGTGCTCTTGGCTGGCTCTGACTTCAGTGTCCAAAGATCACTTTTGTCTGTCTTCCTAAGCTGCCCTGGGCTGAACAAATGACTCATTGTGATTTTTTTTCTTTTCTTTCTTGACCAGAATTTGTTTTGACACATTTTCTAGGTCATTGTGGAGGAGGATACGAAGGAGCTAAGACAAGACTCCATCATCTTATCTCTATATGTCCTTCCCCTTCTTTTAATGTCCATTTTAAAAGTAATTCATTATTACATATGTGATTAGAATAGGATTCAGTGAATAGAATTGCCAAGTCCCTTATATTCAAAAAGTATCTTAGAATAATAATTATTATTTTTTTGGTTGCTGTTCTATGTTAGGCCTGTTCCCTGATACCTTTGTCTTGATTTTGGAAGAAAATGGGATACTTGTAGCTCATTCAACAGTTAACAAAAAGAGATGTAATTCACTATAGCAGGGAAAGTCTATTCAGTATGGTACTGAGAGCCCCTAGAATTAATTCAGCTGAGAGAAACCCCCATTTTAATCCATTGGTAAAGCATCTAAGGGCTTTTCCAGATCTTGTTTCAAAGGCAATAAGAAAATAGTATCAACAATTTAAGCTTTTATTCCACTGAGTCAACCATGTTTTCAGAATGTTTCAATGGTTTTTGAAGAAAAATTAGCTTGGCTTTTATGGGGTTGGGGAGGGGTGGTATTAAGATATTGTTCTTACTCTGCCATACCTCCCTTAATCTATACTTATGAAATTTATTTTTTGAATGCAAGTATTGAAATTTACATTTATTCCTATAAACTTCATTTTATTTTATTTGATTCAACTAGTTTGTTGAAGTTTGTCTTTCTATGTCCATTTTTATAACTATATCTCAGTATAAATCAGTGTTTAGCACAGTGCCTGGCACACAGTAGGATCTTAATAAATATATGTTGTGTGAGTTGAATATCTTGTTTGGTTTACTCTGTGTCAGTTCATACAAGTCTGTTCACTTTCCTCTGAATCCATCAAATTTGTTGAGTCTTACAGGGCAATAACATTTCATTACATTTGTGTACCACAAATTTTAACAGATGATTTTCTTTTCCTTCCCTATGTTCTATCATATTTTTATTTTGTTGAAACATTTTCCAGTTACAGTTTAAAAATTTTCATTTTTTAATTATATATAAAAACAATTTTAACATTCATCTTTAAAATTTTTTATTTTCCCCCATTTTCATGTAAGGATAATTTGGACACTTTTTTTTTTTCAATTGTTGACCTTCATTTTTTTTATAAGATTTTGAGTTCCAAATTTTCCTCCCTTACTTGTCTCTAATGGAGCAAATAATTTGATATAGGTTACATAGTACAATATTAACATTCATTTTTTTTAAATGTTGAGTTCCAAATTTTCTCCTTCTTTCCATTACCTCTCTTTCCTAACATTGGTTAGTAGTGTGCTTTAGATTATACAAGAGCATTCATGTAAACTATATTTCCATATTAGCTATATTGCAAAAGAAAAGTTTTTAAAAAGACAAAGTAGAAAAGTAAAAATTCAGATTCCATCAGTTTGTCCTTTGGAGAGAGCATTTTTCACCCATAAGTCCTTTAGAATTGTCTTGGGTCATTGAAGTGCTAACAGTAGCTAAGTCATTCACGTTTGATCATCATACAATATTGCTGTTACTTTGTACAATATTCTGATTTTGCTCTTTTTACTTTGCATCAATTCATATAAGTATTTGCAGGTTTTTCTGAATGCATCTTGTCATTTCTTAATAGCACAATGAGGTATTACATCACAATTATGTACCACAACTTATTCAGTCATTCCCCAAATGATGGGCATCCCCTCAATTTCTATCACAAAAAAAAGCTGCTATAAATATTTGTGTATGTCTGTGAATGTCCTTTTTCTTTGATCTAAACAGATGATTTTCAGAAGAAAAATGGAAACTATTGACAACCATTTGAAAAAATGCTACAAGTAGGAATGTAAATTAATATTGAATCACACTCCAAAAAATTGGTGAAGATAATAAAAGAAAAAAAAAAGATGTATTTGGAAAACTGTAGGAAGACAGACACAGTAGTAATATTCTGTGAATTGAAACTATGCTTGAAAAGTGATTAAATTATTTGACTTTGTCCAGGAGCCCCTGTTTTACATAGTTTGGACAAGGGTTTTTTTTGTTTGTTTGTTTTTTTGGGGGGCGCGGTTTGTTTGTTTATTTTAAGATGTTAGTGAGGCTTAGGATCATTATTGGTTTTACTTCTTTGTTGTCTGAAACATATAAGGTCCCTGTATGGAGAGTTGATGTTAAGAGGTTTTAGCTCATTGCTCAATGGGCATTATTTTTCCTGACCTACCTTAATGGGTGATCTTGAAGAAATTGGAAGTGGGGTGAAAGATAGTAATTTTGTTTTACTATCTTTTTTAACCTTAGAAATTTTCTTTTTCTTTTTTTTTTTTTTTAAGAAATTGTTATCTTTTTAATCTTTTGTTATTAGGAAAGTGTTTTATTGCATTTTATAATCTACTAGGACCTCACTGCATTCTAATCCTGAGCTGCTTGAACTGGCATGAGTTGGGCTTGACCCAGAAAAGCAGATGTCAAATAAAACAAAAAAGTTGTTTCAGAAGTAGGAAGAAAACCAGGAGTATAGCATAGTATAATATAATGGCTCTCAGATTTTTCTTTCTTTTTTCTTTTTTTTTTTTTTCTTTTTGGCTCATAGCAGATTCTTACTCTTTTCTTTGAGGAATTGTAACGATTTATAATATAGGAATCAGTAGAATTATACATGCATATGTTACTGCATGTGGAAGTTTAAAATAATTTCTAAGGGACTTGAGTGTTCAGTTTTGAATGTAAGTTCCAAATAATTTCTGGCACCCTTAATGGACGCTGATGGCATACTATAGAATACCTTTTGAGTACCGTTGTTGTAGTGGCATGGGATTAAAGCTTTCCTTTCAGCATGTACAGGTTCTTTCTATGAGGGAGGAAAACATCTCTTTTATTGGGGAAGTTCTAAATCTTACTTTGTCAAAGGGATGACTGAGAGATGAAAAAATTGTTTCTTGGTGTGCTGAATGTGCTGCTTTAGTATAGCACTCACCATCTGGGAAACAAACACAGAAATGACATCTGGTGCTTGCTCCATTGTACTAACACTACTCCTTTACAATAGTTGTTCCTAAGCAACCATTGACACTGCTGCTGCCGAGGATCCTGATTAGAATTGTTGGTCTTATGAAAGCAACTTACTTATCCTGGCTGAAATTGTCAGGCCGGGTTGTTGGAATTCTGTCCTTTTTCCAGATGGTTTTTACTTTGGACTAAATGGTTTCTGAGGTCCCTTTCTGTTCTAGATTTATAGTCCTATGATTAGTGGATCCAGTGTAACTAAGTATCAGAAGCTCTTTAGTATAATGTGGAAAAAGCTCAGAAAGACTTGGAATCAGAAGTACTGAATCGAAAGTCTTGTTCTGCCACTATTAGCTATGTGACTTTGCGCACAATGGATATTTAATACATATTGAATTGAATTGATCTTGGGTAAGTCATATTACTTTCCTACTCATTTTTCTCATCTGTAAAATGAGGAAAGTAATTTAGTTTGCATTTGTATAGTTCTTTAAGGTTTTTGCAGATAATTTTATATAGGTTATTTCAGTTAATCTGCACAATAATCCAATGAACTAAGTGCTGCTATTTTCTCCATTTTACAAATAAGGATAGTGAGGATAAAAGTAAAATGACTTGCCTAGCAGGCCTATGTAGCTAATAAGGGTCAGAAATAGAAGTCAGCCAAGTCTTTTTTACTCTAAGCTTAGTGCTCCATCTACTATTGCTTCTCCCTTTAAGGTTCACAAAAGAGTTTACATATATTATTTCATTTCAGCCTCTTGATAATTCTGTGAGATAGGTACTTTTTAAGGAGAGGGGAAAAGTAGGACTCATAATTTGGTCATAGTCATAAAAGTAAAGTTAGGAATTGAATTCAAGTGGCTCATTGCTTATCCAACATGCCCCATTTTGCTTGGAGTGAGTTTACAGGGATTTCAGAATCAAATCATTTAATGGATGTGAAACATAAACCAAAATTCTATACACACATATTATAAGCCCAGAATCTTGGGGAAAACAATGATTTTTGAAGTTTGTTCCCAATAAATTCATTTCCTTGCCGCTGCCCCCCTTTCCCCCTCCTCACACACACACACACTCTGGTTTTTCCTATCCAGGCATTTGGACATTTCACAACATGGTAAGTTGTTTTGTAAAAGAGCCAACCATTAATTTCAGGTGAATGCCTGAAAAGTAAATTTTAAACAGTTTGTTAAAACTTAACTTCTTTGATTTTATTGTTGTGCCCAAATGACGCAGATATGAGTATTATTTGTTTTGTTTTTTCAGTGGTGGAAGGGCTTTCTCTATTGGATTTGGGAGTATCTCCCTATTCCGGAGCAGTTTTTCATGAAGTAAGTATTAATGTTCCCTTTCCACTGTATATGTTAAAAAAATTTTATTGCCATTCATACAAAATCTAACAAATGTAAAACACTAGCTATTTAATATATAACTTAAGATAACCTTTGAAAAATCATTTGAGAAATAATCCTTTATATGAAGTCCTCATGATTTAACAGTACTATGGCAACCAGAAGATTATACTATGATCAATTCTGATGGATGTGGCTCTTTCCAACAGTGAGATGATTCAGACCAGTTCCAATAATCTTGTGATGAAGAGAGCCATCTACGTCCAGAGAGAGGACTGTAGGAACTGAGTCTGGACCACAACATAGCATTTTCTTTCTGTTGTTGTTTGCTTGCATTTTGTTTTGTCAGTTTTTTTTTCCCTTTTTGATCTGATTTTTCTTATGAAGCAAGATAAATTGTATAGATATGTATACATATATTGGATTTAATATATATTTTAACATATTTAACTTGGATTGGATAACCTGCCATTTAGAAGAGGGGGTGAGGGGAAGGAAGGGAAAATTTGGAACACAAGGTTTTGCAAGGGTCAGTGTTGAAAAATTACCCATGTGTATGTTTTGTAAATAAAAAGCTTTAATTAAAAAAATGATATAACAGTACTATCACAGTTGTGATTGAAATGATTGCCTTATAAACTGAAGAAACAGATATGTCCAGAATTATGCCCAGAGAGTTTATTTAGAAGTATTGAAAGACTAGACAGTATTATTACATTATTTTTCCAGATCTCTATTTCTCGGTCCATAGTACAGATATTCATTTGGATAAATTGAGAAAGAAATGTTTTTGTACTTCTAGTTCTCACTAGTGAATATGGCATGGTGTAGGAAAAAGAGAATTGGATTTAGGATACTTGAGTGTGAGGCTTAACTCCACTATTGTCTGGACAAAGTTAAATAACTTTCTGATCAACTATATAAAATAAAGTTAATCTTGTATTCACCTACATCGAGCTTGTGAGAAGATAATAGATATAAAGTACTTTGTTTACACTAATATATAATACTCTAAAGCTATTAAGATTTTATTGTCAATATTTAGATAGTTCTGTGGTTTCATGTGTATAGATACTTTTTTACTTGATGTAGATTGCAATTCTAATAACTTCCAGTTTGGGGGTTGTTGGGGATATTATTTTGTTCTAGTTGTTTTGGTTGGTAATATCAAATTTGGCTTAAATTTTTTTTGTTTTTATTTTATAGACACCGCTAATCATATATCTTTTCCATTTCCTGATTGACTATGCGGAGTTGGTATTTATGGTAAGTAATCTCCTTTAAAAAAAAAAAAAAAAAAAAAGATTAAATTAATTTATTTTTGTGACATTTTAAGTTCCCAACCATCTCCTTCCCTTCCTTTTTCCCTTGCATTAGAGAAAGCCATCATTTGACATGAATTCATAAATACCTGTCAAACCATAATATGCATATTTCTATTTATTAGTTCTTTCTATGGAGGTAGATAGCATCTTCTTTCATAGATACTTTGTAGTTGATTAGAGTAGTTATATTATTCAGATTAACTTGGTATTTCACATTTGCTCTTTAAACAGTACTGTTGTTGATATATTCAAAATTCCCTTGGTTCTTTTCATTTCACTTTACGTTATTTCATGCAAGTCTTTCAAAGTTTTTCTAAAACCAGCCAGCTCATCATTTCTTACAGCACAGTAGTATTCCATCACAATCATATATCATAGCTTGTTTAGCCATTTCCCAATTGATTGGCATCCCTATAATTTTCAGTTCTCTGCCACGACAAAGAGAACAACTATAAATATTTCAGAACATGGGTTCTTTTGCTTTTTTTCCCCCAATCACCTTGAGAAACAGCTGAGTCAAAGGGTGCATACAGTTTTTGTTTTTTTTTTTTTATTTTTATTTTTTTATTAAAACTTTTATTGGGGGCAGCTAGGTGGCGCAGTAGATAGAGCACCAGCCCTGAAGTCAGGATGACCCAAGTTCAAATCTAGCCTGGTACACTTGACACTTCCTAGCTGTGTGACCCTGGACAAGTCACTTAACCCCAATTGCCTCAGCAAAAACAAAAACAAAAAAAAACTTTTTTATTTTCAAAACATGTGCATAGATAATTTTCAACATTCACCCTTGCAAAATTTTATGTTCCTTTTTTTTTTCTCCCTCATTTCCCCCTCCCCCCACCCCTACATGGCAAGTAATCCAATATATGTTAAACATGTACAGTACTTCTATACATATTTCCACAGTTAACATGTGTGCATGAAATTTTATAACTCTTTGGGCATAATTTCAGATTGCTTTCAAATGGTTGATTAGTTCACAATTTCACCAACAGTGTAATAATGTCCTAATTTTGCCACATCTCCTACAACATTTGTCATGTTTTCCCTTCTATCGTTTTAGCCAATCTGATAGGTGTTAGGTGTTATCTGAAAGTTAAAGATCTAGCCCATCATTTTTGAGGATCAAAGGAGGTCAACAAATATAATGAACTTTGCAATTATAAAGCATAGCATGCCATATATATTAAACATTTATTTAACTTTTGTTTAATATGTTTTTTTAATTAAATGATAAACATGAAAAAATAATACTTTCTTTTTTTTCTTTCTTTCTTTTCTTTTTCTTTTTTTTTGCTGAGACAATTGGGGTTAAGTGATTTGCCCAAGGTCACACAGCTAGGAAGTATTAAGTGTCTGAGACCAGATTGGAGCTCAGGTCCTCCTGACTTCAGGGCTGGTGCTCTGTCCACTACGCTACCTAGCTGCCCCAATAAATGATACCTTCTTGATAAAGAACTTTCCTTCCTTCACCCATTTACAAATGCTCCTTCATCTAATTTCATAGCACCTTCTGTTCCTTTTATGGACTTGTTAAATTCTAATTTGTATTATATCTGTCTGTGTACATGTTTTATCCCCTTCCTGAAAGACTAAAAGTCCCATAATGGTATAAATTGTGTCTTAATTCTTCTTTATTCTTCACTCTGAAGAAAAAGGAAAGAATTCATTTCCTTTAAAATATTTCAGTGTCTATACAGCATTTTATTGCTTGCAAACCACTTCTCTGTACATATCTCACTTAATCCATGTACAACACATACCTGTGGTAGATATGATCCCATTTTACAGAGATACCTTTTTATTAAGGGTCAATTAAATAGCTTTCTCAAGGCCAGGTCATCAATAACCATCAGAAGAGGGATGAAACTATGACTGAATACTAAGTGTCCTTTTCATCCCACTAAATTACTACCCATCTATTTAGCTGGAAATTTTGGAAAATAGTCATTGTTTCTATGCTACTATAATAGTTCTAAGATTAACATGTATCAGGATCTGAGGCTATATATAAACTATTACAATCAAGAAAAGTTCTGGTAGATTCTACAAACATTATAAAATGACTTTTTAAAAAATAGATTGCTTATAAATCTGTGATAGAGATAGAGAGTACTATGAGATATAAAACAGATAATTTTGATTACGTTAAATAAAAAAGGTGTTGTATAAATAAAACCAATATAGCCAAAATTAGAAGGAAAGCAGAAATTGTAAACATTTTATGTAGAGTTTCTTGGATAAAGACCTCATATCTCAGTTATATAGTGAACCCTTCTCAGTTCAGCAACTGAGGCTTCTGTAGCTCTCAGCCCAGAGAAATGTAAGGACTGTAGAATATAAGGACTAGGATATGGTCATATGGAGATTACAGGGTTTCCCTTGGTAACAGTTCTGTTGCATTGCCTATTCTTGTTTCTGAATCATAGGCATGTTTGCAATTTCAGGGCAAGGAGACGCACTAGCACACCAGAGCTTGTGGCCACAGAGGAGTGGAGACTCTGGTCACAGTTCCAGGGAGGAAAAGAATGCTTGTAAACACTTACAAATCAGAACACAGGGCCAGGAGAGAAGTAAATGTACCTCTCCTTGGATCTTCCCATGAAAGAACTGAAAATTTACAGATTTCTCTCCCCACCACCCCACTCCTCCAAAATTAGCTCTGAAAACAGCTGCATAAAAAATCTGATTCTTGGGACAGTGCCTCTTCACTTTGGAAGCAAAGCCCAACTTTAACATATAAAGTTAAAAATCAAGAAAAAATGAGCAGCAACAAAAAAAAGAACCTGACCATAAAAAGTTACTATAGTGACATGGAAGATCAAAATACAAATTCAGAAGACAGAAGAGTCAAAACTGCTATACCCCATGCCTCTAAGAAAAATATGAATTGGTGTGTTAGGACATAGAAGAGTACAAAAAGGATTTTACAAATCAAATAATAGAAGTAGAGGAAAAACTGAGAAAAGAAATGAGAGTGATGCAAGAAAATTATGGAAAAAAAATGTCAACATCTTGGAAAAGAAGGTAGAAAAAACACTGAAGAAAATATCTCCCTTAAAAATAGAATTAGCCAAATGGAAAAAAGTTTACAAAGATTCCCTGAAGAGAAGAATTTCTGAAAAAAGGATGTACAAAGGCTCACTAAAGAAAATAATTCCTTAAAAATAAGAATGGCAAGTGGAAGCTAATGACTCCATGAGATATCAAGATGTAATTTTAAAGTATCCAAAGAATGAAAAAAACAGAAGAAAATGTGAAATATCTCATTGGAAAAACAATTGACCTGGAAAATAGATTGAGAAAAGATAATTTAAGAATTATTGGACTATGTGAAAAGCCATGATCAAAAAAAGAACCTATACATCATCTTTGAGAAATTATCAAGGAAAACTGCTTTGATATTCTTGAACCGGGGGGGCAAACTAGAAATGAAAAGAATTCACTAATTACCTCCTGAAAGATCTCAAAATGAAAATTCCCATATGGATGATAGATAAATTCTAGGGCTCCAAAATCAATGAGAAAATGTTGCAAGCAGCTAGAAAGAAACAATTCAAATATCATGATGCCACAGTTAGGATAAAACAAGGTTTAGCCACTTCTATATTAAAAGATTGGAGGGCTTGGAACATGAAAAACTAGAAGGCAAAGGAACTAGGATTGTAACCAAGAATGATTTACCCAGCAAAACTGTGTAAAATTCTTCAAGGAAAAAAAAAATGGATGTTTAATGAAATAGAAAGCTTTCAAGCATCCCTTATGAAAAGATCAGAACTAAATAGAAAAATCTGGCAATTAAACACAAGGCATAAGAGATGTATAAAAAAGTAATCAGGAGAGAAATTATAAAGGATTCAGTAAGTTTAAACCATTTACATTCCTACATAGGAAAGTGATATTTGTTAACTTTTACTAACTTTCTCATTATTAGGGCAGTTAGAAAGCATACACATAGAGAGAAGGCATGGGAGTGAATGGAATATGTTGGGTTGATATCTAAAAAAATAAAATTAAGGGTAAGAAAGGAATGCACTAGAAGGGGAAAGAGAAAGATAGATAATTTACTCTATTATCTCACATAAAATAGGCACAAGCAAGCTTTTATAGTGGAGGGCAACCTGGGAGAGATTGAGGGGAAACTTGAATCTTACTATCATTGGAATTGGCTCAAAGAGAATAATTCAATTAGATATAAAAATCTTATCTCACTCTACAGAAAAGTAGGGGAAAAGGGAAAAAAAGAAAGGGGAATTTGATGGAAAGAAGAGCAGATTGGGGAAGATGGTAGTTAGAAGCAAAACTATTGAGCATGGACAAGGTAAAAGAGAGAAGAATAAATGAGAAAAGGCAGAATGGAAGGAAATAGGCAGTAATCATAATTGAAAAAATCTTTATGACTAATTCCTCACATAAAAGCCTACTTTTTCAGTTATATAGAGAATTGAGTCAAATTTGTAAAAATAAGAACCATTCCCCAAATGGTGAAAGAATATTAACAGGCAGTTTTCAGAGGAAGTAATCAAAGCTGTTTATAGCCATATGAAAAAATGCCCTAAATCGCTATTGATTAGAGAAATAGAAATTAAAACAATTCTGAAAATTAAAACTTCCACCTCATATCCTATCAGATTGGCTAATATGATAGAAAAGGAAAATGATAAATATTACAGATGTGGGAAAATTAAGACAATAATACATTAGTGATGGAGTTGTGAACTGATTCAGCCATTCTGGAAAACAATTCGGAAATATGTCCAGTGTGTACTGTACAACTATACATACCTTTGATCCAACAGTATCACTACTGGTTCTGTACTCTAAGAGATAAAAGAAAAGAAAAAGAAACTATACAAAAATATTAATGGCAGCTCTTTTTGTTGTGGCAAAGTAGTAGAAATGGAAGGATGCCCAATCAAGTGGGAAATGACTTAAGAAGTTGTGGTATGTGATTGTGGTAAAATACTGTTTTTATATAAGCAATCATATGCAGCATGCTCTAATCTGGAAAGATTCGTAGGAATTTATGCAAAGTGAAATGAGCAGAACCAATAGAACATCATATATAATAATAGCAATGTTGTACAATGAGCAACTGTGAATGACTCAGCAATACAATGATCTAAGACAATTCTGAAGGATTTATGGTGAAAAAATGTTATCTATATTGAAAGAATTAATGGTTTTGAATGTAGATTGAAGATGCTTTTTGAAAAAGGGAAGAAGTTTTTTTTTATTTTCTTGCTTTTTTTTGTTTTCTTTTATAATGTGATTAATATAGAAATATGTTTTGCATGACTGCATATATGTAACATTAAATTTGTTTTCTCAATGAGGAGTTTGGCGGGAAAGAGGAGAGAATTTGGAACTCAAAATTTTAAAAAATGAATCTTGAAAATTGTTTTATGTGTAATTGGGGTCAGAGTATTAAATAAATGTGTGTATATGTACGTACACACACACACACACACACACACACACACACACACACACACACACAAATGTGATATTTTTCTTAGAAGGGGACCATAAGCTTTTCAGATTGCCAGATCTTCTGGGACTAGATAGATAGATTTTATAGTCCCTTCCAGGTCTAATCTAGGATATTATGAAATCTAGTGCTTTCTCCTTTACTCCACATTACCTCTAAATATTGTCTACATCAGAATTTACTACAACCGTGTGGTTATCAACAGCATTTTTAGTGGTGTTCTTATCAGCACTATTCCTAATATTTCTTATAACCTGAATGTGGATTATATTATTTTTTGTTCTTCATAAGTTGGAGAGAAAATCTTTTCTGGTGTTTCTAAAACAGTTCTTGCTAGTGATTTGCTCTGACAAGATTGGTTTTTAAAGTGGATGGAACTAGGTACACTGAACTGTGTTTTATTGCTGGATTTTTAGACCTTTGGAGGTTTTATCCACTTCTTGTTTTATGAAAACCCCAGCAGGTTTTAATTTGAGTTCTTTGATTTTCTTTTCCTTCCTTCCTTCCTTCCTTCCTTCCTTCCTTCCTTCCTTCCTTCCTTCCTTCCTTCCTTCCTTCCTTCCTTCCTTCCTGAATGGGTACCTAGATTAATAGACACATTTTTCAAATCACAAAGGCAATATTTTATTTCCAATCCTGAAATGCTAGTCCTTCCCTGGATTCCCCATTAATTGGGTATTACACAAGTTACAGAATGTGAATCTCCACCCCCATTACATAGCCAGTTCTTGTCCTTAAGGAGCTTACATTCTTTTGGAGGAAAATAATACTTGAAGGAAACAGTGAAGGGAAAGGGAGCAAAGTCCATAGAGTTCCTTTTCAAATCTAAATTCTCCATCCCTGATGACATTCTTTGATTTCCTTGTGGGTAGCAACCTCCTATTTCTTAGGTTTCATTTTTCTAATTTTTAAGTTTCATTTCTACAATTCAATTTTTTATAACTCTGTGAATACTAAATCACCATTCAATTCTCATAATCTCTCCCGTTTAAAAAAAAAAAAAAGAAAGAAAGAAATCCCTAATTTGATTTTCACATCCTTTTGTTTTTTTTTTTTTTTTGAGGCTGGTGTTAAGTGTCTTGCCCAAGATCACACAGCTAGGAAGTATTAAGTGTCTGAGACCAGATTTGAACTCGGGTCCTCCTGAATTTAAGGCTGGTGCTCTATCCACTGCACCACCTAGCTGCCCCTCAGATTTGGCTAATAGTTCTCTCTTCATGAGTCTATTAACCTCTGCACAAATCTCTTTAAAACGGGATTTTTTATATATGTATATATATATAGCTTCCTTCTACTATGAATATCCCAATAACTAGTTCTCTTTCTACAGCTCTCATGCTGATTTTTGTACCTTTGTGTGATTTTCATTGTTAACTTCTTGGTCAAACTATAGGCAACCACACTTGTTTCAATTTTATTACAAGTTTATTAAAATGTACTTTCCTTATGTAGAATAGCAAGTTTTGATTCAGTACTTTTCCTTTTTAATATTGTTTACTTTTGCATGTAATCAAAGAATGATGCTAATTCCTAATTGTCACTGGTAAAACTTTTAGTGTAGTTAACAAATGTTAATTACATTAAAAGTACTTCATGAAGGATGTCTGCAACAATTTACCCTTCTAGTCTCTACCTAGTAATAAGGTACTTCTTATCTAGAGAAACAGCTTCATTACAATATGGGAGAGCTCAGGTTGTTAAGTAAGTTCTTCCTTTTATCAGGCTGATATTTGTTTCCTTGTAATTTCTAACACATTCTTTCTCATTCTACTCTCTGGAGTTAAGCAGAATAAAACTAATTCATCTTGTATGTTTTAACTCTATAGATATTAATTATATTCCATGCTAAATTTCTCTTTCAAGGTTTAAACATCTCCAATTCATTAATTGATTAATGTATAACATGTTTTGAATCTTTTTCCTGCTCTAATTACTCTTTTGGATAAATTCCACTTTTTAATGTTATCCTCTAAAATATGGCATCTAAAACCAAACACAGATTATCCAGTTGTGATGAGATTAGATCAACATGCCATGAGAATCTCACTTGCTGCCTTCTGCTGTCTGTGCATTTATTAATTTATCCAGAACATTGTCTAGTTGGAAATAGAACTTATATCATCTTGCTTTAGGAATCCTTGAATTGTAAAACCACTTCTGGGTTTGTTCTGTATTCTCTATATATATTTTATGTAATTCTGCTAGACACAGGAAAAAAGGGGTTAAAAAGCTTGTTAGATATGTAGAAATCTATTTGGTTCAACAAATATTTATAAAATGCTGACTATATATAAAATAATATAATTAGATTAGGAATATAAAGATAAAAATTAAAATAATCTTTATGCTTAAGAAGTTTATATTAACTGCAATAGGTGGCATAGTGAATAGAGCACCAGTTCTGAAGTCAGGAGGACCTGAGTTCAAATCTGGTCTCAGACACTTAAAATTTCCTAGCTGTGTGACCCTGGGCAAATCACTTAACCCCAATTGCCTTGGCAAAAAAAAAAAAAAAAAGAGTAGTTTATATTAAACAACAACAACAACAAAAAACTGTTGTTGACCTTAATATTGTTGTAAGTTTATGTATTAAGGGGACTAGGTTCACTTGATTTACTTGTTCATTTTCGAGGTGTGTACCTGGGCCTATTGAAACTTATGAAGTTCATTTTGATTTAGATACCTCTAAGAGACTTATTTGAAAAGGATCTTGTTGAAGTCCTGGAATTGCAGCTGTCTCTTGTGGATTTGATATGGTTCAGACGCAGGATTGAGCTGGACCCAGATCTTCTTTTTTACCTAGTATTATTTTAAAAGGAATTATCCACTGGCTTCTATGAATTGATTTTTTTTTTTTTTATTCAGTGAGGGTAAGAGGGAGATGATAGTTCTATATGGTTTTGTGAATTTTTTGCTCAAGTCAACAACAAGACCATATGAGAAGGCTATATCCCTCTAGCTTTAGACCTTTCTTATTCCCATTCTGACTTGGTCTCATTTTATAATATTTTCTTTACTTTCTGTAGGTAACTGATGCACTTACTGCAGTTGCACTGTATTTTGCAATCCAAGACTACAACAAAGTGGTGGTAAGTATAAAGTTGGAAATGTAGATAGCTAAGTCAAGTAAGTGAATTTTTAGGTAGTTGTTTGTTGCCATTGTAGAATTTTGAGTAAAGAACTGTTATAATTAGATCTTATGTATAAAAAGATGAATTGGCAGTATGTATAGAGTGACTGGGAAAGGAAGAAGCTAAAGTAGGCAAAGCAGAAGACAAATGAAATAGATGAAAGATAATGAAATCATAGGGTGATGATGAGGGTGGGGAGGGGAAGCAAAAGGAAAAGGATGAATGCCAGATACATGTATACACACATACATGCTTTTTTTTTTTATTATAACATTTTGTTGACAGAATATATGCATGGGTAATTTTTTACGACATTATACCTTGCACTCACTTCTGTTCTGACTTTTTCCTTCCCTCCCTCCACCCCTTCCCCTAGATGGCAGGCAGTCTTATATATGTTAAATATGTTATAATATATCCTAGATACAATATATTTGTGCAGAACTGAACAGTTTTCTTGTTGCACAGGAAGAATTAGATTCAGAAGGTAAAAATAGCCTGGGAAGAAAAACAAAAATGCAAACAGTTCACACTCATTTCCCAGTGTTCCTTCTCTGGGTGTAGCTGATTCTATCCATCATTGGTCAATTGGAACTGAATTAGATCTCTTTGTCGAAGATATCCACTTCCATCAGAATACATCCTCATACAGTATTGTTGTTGAAGAGCATAATGATCTCCTGGTTCTGCTCATTTCACTCAGCATTAGTTCATGTAAGTCTCTCCAAGCCTCTCTGTATTCCTCCTGCTGATCATTTCTTATAGAAAAATAATATTCCATAACATTCTTATACCACAATTTACCCAACCATTCTCCAATTGATGGGCATTCACTCATTTTCCAGATTTTAGCCACTACAAACATTTTGGCACATACAGGTCCCTTTTCCTTCTTTAGTATCTCTTTGGGATATAAGCCCAATAGTAACAGTGTTGGATCAAAGGGTATACACAGTTTGATTACTTTTTGGGCATAATTCCAGATTGCCTCCAGAATGATTGGATTCTTTCACAACTCCACCAACAATGCATCAGTGTCCCAGTTTTCCCACAGCCCCTCCAACATTCATCATTATTTTTTCCTGTCATCTTATCAATCTGACAGGTGACACACACTTATTTTTTTTAAAAAAAATTTTTTTAATGCTTTTTTATTTTTATACAAGTCTCTGCTATAATTGCTTAGGAAACTTTCCCTTATAACAAAGAAAAAGCTATGTAAAAAAAGCAAAACCAACACACCAGCCATGTCAGTTGGTATATCTAATATTTTCAAGAGATACCTTAGCTGAAAAGTTTGAAGTGTATTGATTATCTGTTGAAGAACCGTTGGCCCGTATAAGTAGAATATTTGTTGTGTTCCTCATATATCTATATTTCTCTAGATATAGCTCAGTTGTAGACTATAGAACTTAACAAATTTTCCTTGTTCCTGAAAAGTCAAACTTAATAACTGCAGCAGTCATAGCTGTTCTTAAAAAAAAGATTAGTGGGGTAATTAGATAGCACAGTGAATAGAGAGCACTGGCCCTGAAGTCAGGAGGACCAGTGTTCAAATCTGGCCCCAGACATTTCACACTTACTAGCTATGTGACCCTAGGCAAGTCACTTAATCCCAATTGCCTCATCCCCGCCCAAAAAAAAGGCTTTTGACTCCAATTCTATATGACAGACTTGGGAGCCACTAAGGGGATTCTGGCAGGGATGAAAAACACCAACTTTTCTCTGGAACAATTGGCTCACAGAAAGATCCTTTCATGATGAGTAATGAGACCCAGGATAGGAAAGATTTTTGCCTTTCTTTGCTTGACTAATATCAATAAACAAAAAAATCATAGACTCTTAAAATGGAAAAGATAGCAGAGGCCATTTAGTGACTAAGAAGCCTTTTTATAACATTGCTGAAAGTTATTTAGCCTCCATTTTGAAAGTTCATGAAATTGCAGAATTGGAAGGGATTACAGTGCCTGTCTACTCTATCAAAAAAATACTCACTACAACATGTCTGATAAGATTTCATCTAACATCTGCTTTAAGATTCCATTGAATAGCAACCTACTGCATCCTATGATGACTGGTTCCACTGTTGGATAACTGTAATTATTGTGGCATTTTTCCTTATCTCAAGTCTAAATTTGCCTCTTTTTATTCTTCCATTTATTATTGCTCCTGGTTTGTCAATCAGTGGTCAAACAGAAGAACTTTAATCCTTTGTCCACATGATAGCCTTGTGATTACTTCAAGACTTCTTTTATGTTCTTTTTTCAGTTTTTTCTTCTTTAAGCTCAACATCCTCTGTTCTCAACTGATTTTTCTGGCATGGGCTCAGTGCCCTTTACCGTCCTGGTTGTCGGTCTCTGGACTCATTAATTTTCATCTCCTCTCCCCCCTCCCCCATATTTTTAAAATTCATTTATTGTATCCATTAATTTTATAATTGAAATGGGTAGATGTCCTGGAAAAACTCATGTCATTTGCAAGGAATAGTTGCATTTCCCATCTTAATTAATTTTATAACTTTTCCATGTCCTATTAGAGTTGCTAGAATTTCTAGTCCAGTATTAAATAAAAGTGGTCATATTAAGCATCTTGCTTTTTATTCACAGTTTCAGGGCAAGAATGCCCATTCAAACCTATTAGTTCTTTCCATAAGAGCTAAGTAAAACAAGGCTAATCCCTCTTCCATTTGACATGTGATTGTTTGAAGAAGACAGTTTTTATGTCCACCCTATGTCTTTTCCCCTTCAGGCTAAAAATTCCTTGTTAATTTGCTAATATCCTTATAGGATATGGTTTTATTGTGGTTAGATTCTCCCTGAAACATTTACCTCTCCTCTGTCTCCCCTCTCCCACCTTATTTTTAATGCAACAGTTATTTCCTAATATTCTACCTCATAAAGAACTGTCTGGTAACAAAGTGCATAGAGTGAAGGGTCTAGGCTCAAGAAGACCTGGATTCCCAACTATATTTAGTAACTTCCGTTTTCCTCAGCTTATTCAACTTCAAATTGTAGATAATAATAGTACCTCCTTCCCACAGTACTTGGTCCACAGATCGAGTAAAATAATTTTTGTAAAGTTCTTAGCACAATGCCTGGTACATAGTAGATTTTATATAAATGATAGCTATAAAAATTTAAAAACCAGTTGCATGTGACTGTATATATAATATTCTACTTTGGAGTCCTTGCCTTCACATCCTTTTTCCCCTTTCTGCTAAATAGAGGGAAGTTGTGAAATAAAGGAATTAGTCTTTCATCATCTCTTTTTTGGAACCAAGATTAGTCATTGCAATTAAGACAAGTCAACATGAATTTGTTAATTTCTTTCTGTGTCAGGCATTCTGCTAAATGCTGGTCATAAAAAGAAAGGCTAATGAAATAAAACAACCCCTTCCTCCCAAATCCCAGTTCCTGCTTTCAAGGAATTCACAATTTAATAGAGGAAACAACATACAAACAACTTTTACAAACAAGATATATACAAAATTATTTGCAGATGATAGCTGAAGGAAGACATTGGCATTAAGAGGGATCCAGAAAGCGGAATTTTAGTTGGGTCTTGAAGGAAAGCAGAGAATCCAGAGAATTTCAGACATTATAGGACAACTCGTTAGTCAGGAGATAGAATATCTTGTGTTAGGAACATCAGGGAGGCCTGTATCACTGGATCTCAGAGTATATTGGGGAATGTAAGTTGTAAGTAGATTGAAAAGATAGGAGGAAATCAGTTTATAAAGGTTTTTGAATACCAAAAAGAAATTTTATCTTTGATCTTGGAGAGAATAGCAGGTGCTGTAGTCACAACTTTGCACATAGGCAGCCCAAGCCATGGGGTTATCTTTTCTTTGGACCAAAGCAATAGTGGGATTTGATAGCCCTCTGCGTTCTGAGCAGCCTTTCTGTTCATCTTATGTGAAAGTGGGGATAGAAAAGGACCTCTAAAAATTGTCTGCTTCACCTAAGCCTGGCCTGCTTACTGTGACACCTGGGGATCCCACCACTGTGGTCAAGACACAAGAATATGTAAAAATACTTTAGTGAAGATGATTCCATTTAACTTTTGGTATGTGGTCTGTGCACATGTTTATGGATAATAAGAAATCCATAAATCTAAAAGACAAACAGTTGCAAAATAACTCAGTAGGTAATGCATCCAAATAGCAGCTCTGAGTGAAACAAGACTGGAAATTGAAGTCCAGATTACCAAAGTCAGAGTTGGATATACATTTTTCTGGAGTGATCACAGTGATGAGGAGTGCTGTAAAGCTGAATGAAACTAGCATAGGTTTTGCAATTTTACAATTTAGTTTACAAACTTGTATGTCTCCCAAAAGGAGTCAATGACAGCCTCCTGACAATGCAATTGCCGCTTGCAGGAAAGTGCCACGCTACCATCATAGTGCCTATGCTCCCTATGATGAACCCTGATGGTGTAAGAAAAAAATTTTATGAAAATCATCATCACTAGTGTTTCAAAAGAAGGACAGGCTTGTAATTCTGAGTAACTTTTATGCCAGAATAGACACAGACTGTCAAACATGGCAGGGAGTCTTGGGATGAATGGAGTCAGAAACAGCAACAATAGTGGTCACTACTGAAGGCTCGTATATCTCATAACCAACACTATATCCTGTTTACCTAAATGCAGCAAAACTTCATGGATGCACCCTTACACCAAACATTGATTTTTTTTGTTCACAGGTGATTGTGCACTCAATGATGCAAAAAGTATGCATCAGTTCTCTTCTGTTTGTGCTTAATAATTAATACCAAGAAAGCACAGATTCTCTTCCAACCAGCATTGTACCATCCATATATGGAACTATCAGTTATAATAAATGGAGAAATTTTGAATGCTATAGATAAGTTCACTTACCTTGCCAATATACTTATAGGGATATACATATAGATGATGAGGTTGACTCAATCATAGTCAGAGCTAGTTCAGTGTTTGGGAGGTTCCAAGGAAAATATGGGAGAGAAGCGATATTAGGCTGCTCACCAAACTAAAGTTCTACAGAGCCCTTATGGTGACCTCCTTGTTGTATGCCTACAAAACCAGGATAGTCTACTAGTGCCATGCCAGAAAATTGAACTGTTTTTATTTATTTATTGATTGATTGATTTATTTATTTTGAGTTGTCTTCAGAAAATTCTGAAGATTACCTGGCAAGATAAGGTATTGGACACTGAGTTCCTTTCTCTAGCAGAACTATTTTTGCAGAGAGCACAGCTCTGAGGGACTGGCCACATTGTTTGAATGCCAGGCATATATTTGCCCAAAAGACTATTTTATAGAGAATTCACACAAGGCAAGCACGTGTGAGGAGTTTAGAAGTGATATAAGGACATTCTTAAGATCTCTCTGATGAAATTTGGAATTCGTTATGAGACATGGATGCTGACACAGATTGTCTAACATGTTGTGCCCACATCAAAGAATTTGCTATGCTTTATGAGTTATTTGTGCCTGACCTATGGTAGAATCTTCCAAGCTCATATCAGTTATAAGTTAGACACACTGTATGTATATTGACCCTGACATTGTGGTTTCATTTTGTTCTTCTTTGAGCATGAAGGGCAATAACAGTAACATGTCACTGCATCAGCCAGTTCCTATAAATCTTCCCATGTTGCTCTGAATTACTCAAGGTCATTGTTTTTTCCAACTCATAAATTATCCTTTATATCATCTACTACAAATTATTAAACCAATCCCTAGTCTCTTAATACTTCTGTTGATTTTTGCGTACTTTAAAATTTTGGATGATCATAAATAAGATTTTTTAAAACATGGTATTATAGAAAAATGAAAGACTTGGAATCAAGAAATCTGGGCTCATGTCAGTTTGACCACTTAATAACTGTGTGATCTCAAACAAGATGATTAGTTTTTCTGAGCTCAATTTCCTCTATAATATTAAGATGATCGTTCTTGTATTACCTGTCTTACACAGGTGTTGGGAAAACACATTGCAATCATAAAGTGCTTGCTACAAAAATATGAGTCATGAGTAAACTGGGAGAAAAAAATGTAAGCATATTTTTCTGATAGGGTTTGATAAACAAATATATAGAGAGAATTAATATGTCAATCCCCAACAGACATTTACAGATAAGCAGGCCTCAAAAGTGGAAATGCAAATTATCAACAACTATATAAAAGGAATGCTTCAAATCATTAATAAGACAAATGTACATTAAAATAACTGAGGTTCTACCTAACACCCAACAGATAGACATATTGCTAGAAAAGGAAAACGACAATTGTAAAAGAAACTGTGGGAAGAGAGATCCATTAATGAATAGTTGAACTGTGAATTGGTCCATTCTGGAATATAGTTTGAAATTAAATGCAATATAGCAATATCACTACTAGACACATAGAAAAGAAGAACTATGACATGATTATTAATGTTATTATAGTAGATCTAGATCTAAAAGATGGTTCTTTGTGATTTTACATGTTGGAATATTAATTTGAAATAAATCTCATTTGGAGAATTAGCAAAAACTCTTCCTTTCTTTCATTCAGTAGTCTTTGTTAGATTCTTTCATTTTCATTCAGGTCTTAGTTAATATAATGTTTCCTAGCTATTTGTCAGTCTCTGATATACTTGTCCCCTCCTTGGAATGTACTAACAGATGGTAGAGGAGTCTTTATTTCTTTTCTTTCTTTTCTTTTCTTTTTTTTTTTTTTTTTTTTTTTTGAGGCTGGGGTTAAGTGACTTGCCCAGGGTCACACAGCTGCCAAGTGTTAAGTGTCTGAGATCAGATTTGAACTCAGGTCCTCCTAAATTCAGGGCTGGTGTTCTATCTACTGCGCCACCTAGATGCCCTTGTCTTTATTTCTTTTAAAATCTATTTGACAAGCCTCTTGTCAGTCCATGCCTTATTGGGTTTTTTTTTTGTTTTTGTTTTTTTTAATGTCAATAGTGGTTTTTTTTTTCCAATTACATTCAAAGGTAATTTTCAACATTAATTTTTTTACGATTTTGAGTTCTAAACATTTTTCTCTCCTCCCTTACCTCCCTTCTCCCCAAGACAGCAAGCAATCTGATATAGGTTATACATCAGAGCAAAAGCAAATCATGACGGGAAAAAAAAAAGGTGAAAATAGTGTGCCATGATCTGCATTCAATCTCCATAACTCTCTCTCCCTGGATGTGAATATACCCTTTATTCCTAACCAGACTATATATCTGGAGATTTATTTATTTATTTGTTTGTTTCCCTGAGGCTGGGGTTAAGTGACTTGCCCAGGGTCATATAGCTAGGAAATGTTAAGTGTCTGAGACCAGATTTGAATTCGGGTCCTCCTGAATTCAAGGCTGGTGCTCTATCCACTGTGCCACCTAGGTGCCCCTGTATCTGGAGATTTAGACATGTCATTTATGTTTCTTCCCATGTAATAGAAAAACAATGGAAATGATAATAGCTAATATTTATATAGCACTTTAAGACTTACACAGTATTTTTGCACATTTTATTATCTCATTTGAACTGTATAATAGTCCTGTGAGATGGGTACTATAGGCATTATAATTTTATTTTAAAGATGAGGAAACTGAAGAGATTAAGTGAGTTATGCATGGTCACAAGTGAGTGTGTAAGGCAAGATTTGAACCTGAGTGCTTTCTGGAACACCATGGTATAAAATTCTACTCCCTTCTTTTATCCTCTAAAAACCCACAAAACAGAACCAATTTTCATGTTTTCTGTTTTTTTCCCTTAATACCTTTGAAGATACTAAAATTCTGAAGGGAAGATTTTTTTTTTCTTTTCTCATTATTAAAAAGTTAAAACTGCATCATCACTAAATCTTTTTTAATCATTTAAATAAATTTGCCTTTCTCAATATCTTTGTACTCTTGCGTTTGCATTTTAGAGCTCCAGTCATTTGATTAAGGACGTCTGGAAAGTGGGGCAGCTAGGTGGTGAAGTGTATAAAGCACCAGTCCTAAAGTCAGGAGAACCTGAGTTCAAATCTGGCCTCAGTCACTTAATACTTCCTGACTGTGTGACTAGGCAAGTCACTTAACCCCCTTGCTTTAGGAAAGGGAAAAAAAAAAAGAATGCCTGGAAAGTATTTTATTCCATTAAAGGTCTTTTTTTTTTCTCTTGTAGGATGTTATTGTTTGCTTATAAACATATATCTTTTGCTTTGTGGAATATTATATTCCAAAATCTTCTTTCATTTATAAGATTTCATTTGATCTTATCAGCTTAGGTTATCTCTATGCATATGACACTCAGTCTACTTGTCTAGGTCAGACCTCTCTCCTGGCTGCCATTCTTGCATCTCCAGCTGCTAAATAAACATTTCAAACTGGATCTCTCAAAGGCATCTTAAACTCAGCATTTCAAAATTAAACTCCCCCTCCCCAACCCTCACCTCTTTCTAATTTCCCTATTGTTTTTGAGGTACTACCATCTCAATCACTCAGGTTGGTAACTTAGTTTTGTTTTGTTTTTTTGTTCTTTGATACATTTATTGTCATTTATTTAAAGAATAAGTTGACATTATTTTTTTTTTGTTTGGCATCTAAATATTAGTAATTTGTATTTTTTCTTTTTCTTTTTTTATTTACAAAACATGTGCGTGGGTAATTTTTCAACATTGACCTTTGCACAACCTTCTGTTCCAAAATTTCCCCTCCTTCCCTCCATCCTCTCCCCTAGATGGCAGGTAGGCCAATACATGTTAAATATGTTAAAATATATGTTAAATCCAACATATGTATACATATTTATATAGTTATCTTGCTGCACAAGAAAAATCAGATCAAGAAGGAAATAAAAAAAACAACTGAGAAAGAAAGCAAAATGAAAGTAAGCAACAGAGAGTGAGAATGCTGCGCTGTGGTCCACACTCAGTTCCCCATGGTCCTCTCTCTGGGTGTAGATGGCTCTCTTCATCACTGAACTAGTGGAACTGGTCTGAATCATCTGAATTATCTCATTATAAGAGAGCCACGTCCATCAGAATTGATCATCGTATAGTCTTGTTGGGCAACTTAGTTTTTATCTTCAACTCCTCACTTTCTTTCACCTCCCATAGGCATTCTACCCTTGTAATAGTTCTCATACATGTCCCCTTCTTTAACGCTGTTATTAATTTGGGTCAGGCCCTCATCTTCTCATACCTGAACTATGGAAGTAGCCTATTGTTTGTAATTCCTGCCTCATGACCTTCCCTTTCACTTCATTCTCTAGTCAGGAGTCAAATTGATCTTCCTGAAATACTAATCTAACCATATCCCCTTTCAAATTCAATAAACTAGTGGTTTCCTAATGTCTCCAGGATCAAATCTAAAATTCTCTCTTATTTTTAAAACCCTTCATAACTGACTTTTTACCTTTTCAGTCTTCTTATACCTTATTCCCTTCAGCATATTCTGTGATCCAGTGACACTAGCCTTCTTTTTATGGTTCCTTATAGTAGATACTTTATCTCTCAACTACATGCATTTTCTTTTTTTCCCAATGAAATTTTATTTATTTAAAATATAAGTGCAAAATGGGAAAAGAAAAAAAACCAACATTGTCATGTGCATAAGAGAACATGAGAATATTAAAAATATAAAGTAATACATTACCATTTCAAGAAAGCATATATAATAAACACTACACATTGCACTCCGAGCGGTCTATCTTTTCTTAGCTTCCTTATAAGTTTCCTTTTATTTTCTGCTGAGAATTTTTTTTTTACTTTATTCTTTTCTCCCTTCCTGTTTCCCCGCCACCAAGAAGGCTACAATTAAAGCTATAGATGCACATACAAGTATATATACATATATGCATATACACATATACAGATATATAGATATCTATACTCATACACAGATACACACACAAATGCATTCATATAAGATTGTACTATACTTGTTTATCTTGCTTCTCTGAAGATGGATAACATATTCCTTTACAAATCAAAATCATTCCATATTTTTCTAAATCTAAAACTTATCTAAATCTATTTCTAAAAAATCTTATTCTAAATCTAAAACTTATCATTTCCTATACTCCAGCAATATTCCAATCTTATACTGTCTAATTATCTTAAATACTCTAAAACAATATTGAATCATATGGCTGACATATTATGTAGTTTCCTAATTTTTCTCCTTTTAATTAAATTTGTTTTTGCTTTAGCTTGATCTGAAATAATGATTACTACCTTTGCTTTTTTTTCCCCTAAAAATTCTACTCTTGGTCTTTATTTTGTTTGTGTTTATCTCTTATTTCCTATCTCTCCTTACTCCTCTGCTTTACTTCTATATTTTGCTTTCCTATTTCTTAGCTTACCCATTCCTCCCAGAATTCCTTTATCCTCTCCCTGTACCTTATCCCTTTGCCCCCTTATTTCTTTCTGAAAAGACTTATTCTACACACATTCTCTCTCTTTCTCTGTCTCTCTCTCCTTCCCTCCCTCCCTCCCTCCTTTTCTCCCTCTCTCTATGTGTATGTATATAAACACATACATATGCATACATATGTTGTTCCCTCTTTAACCCATTCCCAATGAGAATAAGATTTCAGCACTCTTTGCCCTCCCTTCCACTAGATTCTTTTGTATTTTTTTTTTTTGCCTCATTTAAAGGAGATGATTATTCCTTTATATCCCTTCTTATAGTTTTTTTTAAAAGAATCATCCAATCGCGCTCAATTCAGCCCAAACTTTTATTTCAAACTACCCAAATAAAAATGATACTCATAAAAGAATTGATAATATTTTTATGTATGAGGTAAATTATTTTTACCTTATTGAATCTGTTATAATTAATTGGTCTTTAGTGTTTTACTTTAGATTTCTCTTAGATGTTATATGTCAAATTTTCCTTTAAGTTCTGTCTTCATTATAAATATCTTTTAGTTTGTTAAATGTCCTTTTTTGTTTGTTTTGTTCAGGATTATACTTAACTTTGCTGTATATAATTACCCTTGGTCATAATCCCCAAATCTTTTGCTTTATGAAATACAGTATTCCAAGATCTGTAGTCCTTCCACTTAGTAACTGGCAGGTCTTGTATAATCCTTATTGTAGTTCCACAATATTTACATTGTATTTTTATTATTGCTCCCAATATTTTCTCTTTAACCTGGGTGCTTTTTAACTTGCCTATGATATTCTTGTAAGATTTCCTCCTGAAATTTCTTTCAGGTAATGATTGGTGGATCTTTTCTATTTCTGCTTTGCCTTCTTGTTCTAGAACTTCATGGCAATTTTCCTTAGTAATTTTTTTTTTAATATTTCATCAAGATTTTTTTTCATCATAATTTTCAGGCAGTTCAACTATTCTTATATTATTTCTCCTTAATCTCTTCTCTAGATCAGTTGCTTTTCTAATGAGATTTTTCACATTCTTTTCTATTTTTTCATTCTTTTGATTTTGTTTTTATTATTGTGTGTGTGTGTGTGTGTGTGTCTGTCTGTCTGTCTGTCTTAGAATGTCATTAGCTTCCCTTTGCTCAATTCTAGGTTTCAGGGAATTTTTTTTTTATAACCTTATCCCTTGTATTCATTTTTCCAAATTTCCCCTCCCTCCCTCAACTCCCTCCCCTAGATAACAGGCAATCCCATACATATTAAATGTGTTAACAGTATAACCCAGATACAATATATGTGGTGTGTAAGAAATGACCAGCAGGAGGAATACAGAGAGGGTTGGAGAGACTTAAATCAACTGATGCTGAGTGAAATGAGCAGAACCAGAAGATCACTGTATACTTCAACAACAATACTGTATGAGGATGTATTCTGATGGAAGTGGAAATCTTCAACATAAAGAAGATCCA
This sequence comes from Sminthopsis crassicaudata, assembly GCF_048593235.1. Taxonomy (NCBI): domain Eukaryota; kingdom Metazoa; phylum Chordata; class Mammalia; order Dasyuromorphia; family Dasyuridae; genus Sminthopsis; species Sminthopsis crassicaudata. The sequence continues at coordinate 439,137,766 of NC_133618.1, read as the reverse complement.
ACTCACTTCAGTTGATCAATGATGGACAGAGGTAGATACACCCAGAGAAGAAACACTGGGAGGGGAATGTAAATTGTTAGCACTAATATCTGTCTGCCCAGGTTGCATGTACCTTCGGATTCTAATGTTTATTGTGCAACAAGAAAATGATATTCACACACATGTATTGTACTTAGACTATATTGTAACACATGTAAAATGTATGGTATTGCCTGTCGTCGGGGGGAGGGAATAAGGGAGGGGGGGTAATTTGGAAAAATGAATACAAGGGATAATATTATAAAATATATATATATATATATATATATATATAAATAACCTGACTAGAAAGACAGTAGTGCTAACAGTTTACATTCAATTCCCAATGTTCCTTCTCTGGGTGTAGTTGTTTCTGTCCATCATTGATCAAGTGGAAGTGAGTTGGATCTTCTTTATGCTGAAGATATCCACTTCCATCGGGATATATCTTCATACAGTATTGTTGCTGAAGTGTATAGTGATCTTCTGGTTCTGCTCATTTCACTCAGCATCAGTTCATGTAAGTCTCTCCAAACCTCTCTGTATTCATCCTGCTGGTCATTTCTTACAGAGCAATAATATTCCATAACATTAATATACCATAATTTACCCAACCATTCTCCTTTGACCATTTATCAATTGGAAAATGGTTTGATTTCTTATAAATTAGGGTCAGTTCTCTATATATTTTGGAAATGAGGCCTGTATCAGAAAATATTTTCTCAATTTGTTACTTCCCTTCTAATCTTGTTTGCATTAGTTTTGTTTGTACAAAAGCTTTTTAATTTGATTTTGGCATAAAGAAAAAGGTCATAAATAAATTAGAGGAACATAGGATAGTTTACCTCTCAGACTTGTGGAGGAGAAAGGAATTTGTGACCAAAGGAGAACTAGAGATCATTATTGATCACAAAATAGAAAATTTTGATTACATCAAATTAAAAAGGTTTTATACAAACAAAACTAATGCAAACAAGATTAGAAGGGAAGTAACAAATTGGGAAAACATTTTTATAAAGAATCTGATAAAGGCCTCATCTCCAAAATATACAGAGTATTGACTCTAATTTATAAGAAATCAAGCCCATTCTCCAATTGATAAATGGTCAAAGGATATGAACAGACAATTTTCAGATGATAAAATTGAAACTATTTCCACTCATATGAAAGAGTGTTCCAAATCACTACTGATCAGAGAAATGCAAATTAAGACAACTCTGAGATACCACTACACACCTGTCAGATTATCTAAGATGACAGGAACAAATAATGATGAATGTTAGAGGGGATGTGAGAAAACTGGGACACTGATGCATTGTTGGTGGAGTTGTGAAAGAATCCAACCATTCTGGAGAGCAATCTGGAATTATGCCCAAAAAGTTATCAAACTACGCATACCCTTTGATCCAGCAGTGCTACTACTGGGCTTATATCCCAAGGAAATACTAAAGAAGGGAAAGGGACCTGTATGTGCCAAAATGTTTGTGGCAGCTCTTTTTGTAGTGGCTAGAAGCTGGAAAATGAATGGATGTCCATCAATTGGAGAATGGATGGGTAAATTATGGTATATGAATGTTATGGAATATTATTGTTCTGTAAGAAATGATCAACAGGATGAATGCAGAGAGGCTTGAAGAGACTTATATCAACTGATGCTGAGTGAAATGAGAAGAACTAGGGGATCATTATACACTTCAACAACAATACTTTATGAGAATGTATTCTGATGGAAGTGGATATCTTCAACATAGAGAAGAGCTAATCCAATTCAAACTGATCAATGATGGACAAAATCAGCTACACCCAGAGAAGGAACACTGGGAAATGAGTGTAAACTGTTAGCATTTTTTGTTTTTCTCCCCAGGTTATTTTTACCTTCTGAATCTAACTCTTCCTTTGCAACAACAACAACAAAATTCGGTTCTGCACATATATATTGTACCTAGGATATACTATAACATATTTAATATGTATGTGAATGCCTGCCATCTAGGGGAGGGAGTGGAGGGAAGGAGGGGAAGAATTCGGAACAGAAGGGAGTACAAGGGATAATGTTGTAAAAAATTACCTATGCGTATAGTACATGTGTCAAAAAATGTTATAATTATAAAATTAATAAAAAAAGAAAAAGGAGTGGCTTCAAAAAGTTATCAAGCTGTGCATACCCTTTGATCCAGCAATGTTATTACTGGACTTATATCCCAAAGAGATACTAATGAAGGGAAAGGGACCTGTATGTACCAAAATGTTTGTGGCAGCTCTTTTTGTAGTGGCTAGAAACTGGAAAGTGAATGGATGCCATCAATTGGAGAATGGTTGGATAAATTGTGGTATATGAATGTTATGGAATATTACAGAATATTACATTCTGTAAGAAATGACCAGCAAGAGGGTTGGAGAGACTTAGCTGATGCTGAGTGAAATGAGCAGAACCAGAAGATCTCTGTACACTTCAACAACAATACTGTATGAGGATGTATTCTGATGGAAGTGGATATCTTCAACAAAGAGATGATCTAATTCAGTTCCAATTGATCAATGATGGACAGAATCAGCTACACTGGGAAATGAGTGTGAACTGTTTGCATTTTTGTTTTTCTTCCCAGGTTATTTTTGCCTTCTGAATCCCATTCTTCCTGTACAACAAGAAAACTGTTCAGTTCTGCACACATATATTGTATCTAGGATATACTATAGCATATTTAACATATATAAGACTGCCTGCCATCTAGGGGAAGGGGTGGAGGGAGGGAAGGGAAAAGTCAGAACAGAAGTGAGTGCAAGGGATAATATTGTAAAAAAAATTACCCATGCATATGTACTGTCAATAAAAAGTTATAATTAAAAAAAGAAAAGAAAAAGGAATGGCTTTTATCTAGCTCCATTATCTTCTTCTAAATGTGAACCCCAAAATTCTCTATTACTATGGGGATAGTAACCTCATCTGAGGTTAGGTTCTTTCTCCTTTGCTTACTCACTTTCATTTATTTATTTATTTTTGTTTTGTTTTGTTTTTCTTTATTTTTAGCAGCTTAGTGTGATCAAGTTCTAGTCCTGAGGTATGGGAGATTATGTCCCAAGTCTCAGGTCCTTACTATTACTTTCTGCAGTGTTTCTGAACACTCAGCCTTAGGCATTCTTCTCCATGCCTGAGTCTGGGCTAGAACCTCAAATCATGCAAATGATTTTACTCCCTATCCTTCCAGTGTTCGAAACTATAGTTGTCCTCTCTTCCCTGGAACTAAAAAGCAGGGCAGAGACTCAGCTCCCACCTGCAGTAGTGTTCTTGTCCCCCTGCTACTGTACTCACCAGGTCTGTGCTAGCTACTTCTTCCTTTTGTGGCATCTCAGCTAGAAATGCTTCTATTTAGCACAGCTCTGCTTGGCTCCCTTCACAGTGGATGGTCCTTCATTTTTTTCATACTCAGTGGTCAGATATGCACACTATCAGTGAAATGAAGCTTTCTATGACTGAACCCTTCTCCCAGCTTCAGCTGTTCCCGGGGCTTGCTTGTTGTTTGTTAATTCCTTAGGCTTGGCCTTCACTAGAGTTGAACCTCTGCCCCTGAAGGTTAGGTCTTTCGTGGAGAGTCTTTAAATGCTTTAAGAGAACAAATGCTTTATCTTTACTTTTATTTTTACTGAGTCAATGTTCTGACTTTTTCTGTAGAGAAATCTGGAGAGCTACAAGTTTTCTGATCTATTCCACTATCTTCCCAGAATCCTTTCCTCAGGCTACATGCATTTTTACTAGATTGTTTTCCTCCTCATCTGTGCCCTTTAGTTCTCCTGACTCTCTTTAGATACAGCTAAAAGTCCCATGTTCTAAGAGAAACTTTTCTTGGTCCTCCTTAATGTTATTGCTTTCCTTTTGAGATTCTCCTCTCAGCCCCTACCTAATCTTATTGGTACATAGTTGCTTGAATGTTGTTTCCCCTTATTGAGCTGTGAATTACTTGAGAGCAAGGATTGTTTTTTGGCTTTTTAAAATAATATATATCCAGTGCTTAGCATACCATGCATAATAAGAGCTTTTAAAAATGCTGTTTGACTGACTGACTTAATGATGAGCAGCTGCCTGGTCTTTGTGATCTTATCTGTGTATCCTTGGTGCTTGAGCTACTTGCTTTCTGGATGTTTGCAGTATTCTTTGGATTTTAATTGACATTTCTGATTCTTCTTTTTGGGCTTCCTTTAAGGAAGTTATTAGTGATTTGCTATGTCTTTACTTTGTCCTTTGGTTTTTAATTTATTTGGACAGTTTTTATGACTTCTTGAAATCTATTCCATTTCCCACCTTTTTTGTTTTTTCATGGTTTTTAGGGATTCCAATAATTCTTAAATGATTTTTCTTTGACCTGCTTTCCAGGTCATTTGATGTTATCGTTGTTTGTTTTTTGTCTTACATTTTCTTCCATATTTAACATTTTTTTCTAATTTTCTCCCATGAGTTTCAGTTATAATTCCCATGCATATGATTTACAAATCTATATATCTATCCTGGCTGATCTCCTGAGCTTCCAGTTCCTGTATTATCTACTGCCTATTTGATATTTCAAACTTATTCATCTTCATATTGGCTCTCTAAGGTGTTCAGTGACAAGTAAAAACTGCCATTTTACAGATGAATAAAGTAAAAGTCATGCTTAAAGAACATCTCTGACTTGTCCAAGTGCTTGCCACTATGTGGCAGAGCCAGAATTTGATCTTGATTTTTACTTCAAGTGCAGAATTCTTGGCATTTTTTCATTCTGACTGTATCGTCACAGCACTTCTTACACCTATTGCCTGCCTGATTTTGGCTTGGTGTGTTGAGGAATTGGATTTGAAGATTACTCTTCAACAAAATATCTCAGGGTTTGCCATTATCTTTTCTTAATTTACTTGTTATGGGAGGCATCTGCTAAGTGGCTACTGGGGATCTAATTCTGACCAGCAGAATAGAATCTTCATGTGAGAGGATGATAATGCTATGAGACAGAAAGGCAGTTGCATTCTCTGACCTCTCTCCTCTTTCCCCTCGCCTCCTATATATTTCATTCCCAATTCACAAGCAGTATCTGTATTAGTAAAGGCTGACTTGCAATTTTTTATGATTCACAGCTGTGGGACCTTTCAGATAATCAACCTGCCCCTTTACACTTAGGCATGGTCCTTAACATTTACTGATTTTCTACTGTTTGCCTTTTTCCAGGTTAAAAAGCAAAAACTACTTCTTGAATTGGACCAATATGCCTCGGATGTGGCAGAACTCATACGGACCCCTATGGAAATGCGTTATATCCCCCTCAAAGTAGCACTGTTGTAAGTATTTCCCAGTAAAACAGAGTTTTAAGCCAGCAAACAAGAAGGAAAAAATATGATTAGAGTTCACCATGTTTATTAGATATTTGGAAATGCAAATGTCTTAGTCATCAGATATATTCTATAGTTCTGTTTCTTGACTGGCAAGGGATAGAGACAAAACCATTTATTCTCTTTCTTGGTAGAATAATATTCAAAAATAGATGTTTTGTAAATTTTGTTTTGTTTTGATGATTTAACTCCCTTCTTCTGTGAGCATTATTTCTGTAGAAAATTTTCCGTTAAAATAATACCTAGTTTTTATATAGCTACTTATTTCATACCTCTTAATATATGCATACTTAGAACTTAAAATAAGCTGGGATGTTTCTCTTCTGTTAGGTAGATTGGAAAACTGATAATAGTAATATTATAGCCTCTGATTCACCCTTTGACTTAGTAAATGTATGGTTCTTTCTGAAATTATAATGCTGCTCCAAAGTAGTATTACATAACTTGCTTACTAGGCAAATACTTGCTCCCACATAATACTTCTTTCCAGTGGTTTTGATTCTTTTATGAGGATAACTTTTATTCCTGAGAGTTGCAAATGTGAATTTATAGAAAATTTGTGCATGTAAAGAGAACTCATTCCTGGAATAGGCCCACATCTTTTCAGATTGAATTGCTTAAAAGGTATGGTCACTGTTTGCTTTGTTAAATGTATTTATAAATTCTTCACCTTCAGATTCCCCTCATATTTTAAGGCTGTCCTGGGTACTTTTCCCCCCTCCATCAATCTCCTTTAGTAAAAGTTAAAATATTGTTTAAAATTGTATAGTGTTTGAACTTGTGTACTACATATATACTACATACATATCCTTGATGTCCATCTCAGTGAGCCCTGCTGTTTGCTGACAAGGGTGAATCTGAGGTATTTGTAACAATTCAAAAGAAATGATTAGTGTGTAGAAACTTGATAACACAGCATATTGGCCCTTGATTTTTCTGTAAAGGCTTTTCCTGGACTATGAATGAGTCTGAGGAATCTAGTGAAGTAATATTTTCTTTGCCTAGAATGTAACATTTCTGAGATAGTTGCAGTCTTACTGAATGCATTTTGAGAGGATGTGGCACAAAGTCAAGACTGTGGATAATGCTTGTAGTGAGCAATAATTATCATGCTGAGTATGTTTATGTGTTCTTTCCTAGCTATCTTTTAAATCCCTACACAGTATTATCTTGTGTTGCTAAGTCCACTTGTGCCATAAACAACACCATCATTGCTTTCTTCATTTTGACTACAGTTAAAGGTAAGATACTAAGTGCATAAATTTTAAATGCTGTATAAATGTTAATTATTATTATAGTTGTTATAATTATACATGAAGTTTCCTAACATTGTGAACATGAAAATTGATTCATTTTTATAAATATACTGCATAATATGAAGACTTTAACAATGAAGTTAGGTAAAAACAGCTAGCCCCAAATGCACACAAATAATTTTTGGAGAGTTCTAGGTAAATAACTTATTTTGTATAATCTCTTACATTAATGATGGCAAAGTTGATGGACAAATATATTTCCTTTTCTTTGTTCCAAATAATTCTCTACTGGCTAGTTTTAATACTTAAAATTATCTGAGGCAAACAACCAGCTTCTATATATTATTGTAAAGGCTCATCTTTTGAAATGAATTGTTTTCTTTGAGTGCTGTTTGAAACAAACAGGTCTCTCTTATCAGGGGATGTGTGATAGCTGGCCGAATTTTTTGTTTGTCCCTGAATTGTGTCAGGTAGGCATTTGACATTCTCTGTAATAATCCATTTATTCTACATTCTAACCTGAAGTGAATAAGTACTGGCATTTGGAAATGTTATCTCAAAAATGGCTGTTCCCAAAGATGCATTTATATATATAAGAATAATCTTGTGATTTCTGTTTTCAGTGGGTCTCATGGGAAAAACCCAAGGCATTCTGCTATGTACAGTATTTTCTTGACCCTTTAAAGAAATGGGAATCTTTTAAGTACATATACTATTAAAATATATAAAAATAAGTAAGTACAAAGAATTCAGTATTCTTAAATTGTTTACATCTCAATTTTTGGACAACCTTCATTAATTTATTTGTAGAATTTTACTCCCTCATATTTAGTCTGTCCTTAGCCATTGTATAATAGCATTATATATACAACTGTACATTATATGTATAACTATAGCCTTTATCTCACTGTAGTATGCCAGTATGTACAGTTTTCTTAATCCTTCTGTTACTATGGTGCATTTTTTAGGAGAGATGTGATATGTGTGGGAAAAGATAATGAGTTCAGTTTGACACATGTTGATTTTAAGATATCTACAGGATATCCCATCTGGAATATCTAATAGGCAGTTGGAGTTGCAGGTCTGCAGAAAGTTTACAGCTGGATAAGTAGATTTGAGGAATATCAGTAGAGATATGATAGTTGAATCTGTGGGAATAGATGACATCATCAAGTGAAACACTATAAAAGGAAAAGAGAAGAATGCCTAGGATAAAGTCTTATGGGATACTCACTGTTAGTGGGAATGAAATTAATAAAGATCTTGCAAAGAAATAGGTAGGAGGAGAACCATAAAAACTTATATCCCAAAAACCTAGGGAAAAGGAAGAGAGAGTGTTGAACAGTGTCAAAGACTGCAGAGAAGATAAGAAGGATAAAAATTGAGAAAAAGCCATTCAGTTTGACAACTAAATGATCATTGGCAACTTTGAAGAGGGCAATTTCAGTTATATTATGATGTTGGAAGCCAAAATGTAGGAAGGTAAAAAAAAAGTAGAGGAGAGGAAGTAAAAGCATCTATTATACCCACCCTTCTCAAGGAATTTAGCTACAGAAAGTGAAAGAGTTATGGGAAGTTAGTAGGAATGGATCAAGTGAGGGTTTTTTGAGGTTGTAGGAGACATGAGCATGTTTGTAGACAATAGGGAAACAACTAGTTGACAAAGAGATTGAAAATAATTAAGAAAGTGGGGGTGATAGAGCAGGCAATATGTTAAAGAAGATGGGGTATGATGGAATCACTTATTTATAGGAGATTAGCTTTGACAAAGAGAAGAGATGCCTCTATGTGATTCAGGGTTGAAGTTATTTTCATGATATGAGATGAGAAGAAGAGGGAGCTTGAAGTGAATGCTTCAGTTTTTCAGTAAAATATGGGACAAGATTTTGAGCTGAGATGATATGTGTGGGCTTAGATTATGGGAGGTTTAAGGAGGGATTTAAAAAGTTTGAAATACCTACTGTGGTCATTGTGATAATGATGTAATTAGAGAAGTGTGAAAGAAATGCTTAGCAGTAGTGAAAGCCCAATTGATGTTTATGTATTTGTGATGGTATTAGTCAGAACAGTTGCATTATTTCCTTTACATTTGTTTGGTAGCACATATATAGGAGGGAGGGCAAGGGATGGTCGTAGTGATCCAAGATTGAAGCTTGGCAGGGTGCTGACTAGCAATGTAATAAAGGGGTAAAGGACTCAAGAGTAGAGCACACTGTAGAGTTGAATTTATTCACCAAGGGATTAAGTTGGGTAAAAGAGGTGAGTGTAGCTAGTGCAGGAATACTGGCTTCGGAGAGAATTGAAAGGCTAAGAAATTGGAGCTCATGGTAGAGGTGAAGAGTAAAGTTTGGTACTGGAAGGCATATGGAAAGCCAGTAGATTGTAATCAGGTAAGGGAACTTCATAATTTATGAACATGGAAGAAGTACATTATGGTAATACATGTATCAAGGGTATGGTCATCTTTGTGTGTGATTGAGGGTGGAATAGTAGATTATGGAATGATAAGTTGGGAAACTAGGAAATCAGGGTTTTTGATGAGGAATCAATATGTTAAAGTTTCCTATTATGAGGACAATAGGTAGGGAAGAGAGAAAAACATGAAAAAGGAAGAGTGGCCAAAAGGTCAGGAGATAATATTTATCAACATTTTGATTGATTGCTAATATTGCTTGAAAGAACCTCAAAGAAAGAGAAGCTATTGAATGAGTGTGATAGAAGAGTCTGAAATTAGTAGAGCAAGGATTATTCTGATTCCCCCACCATTACCAATGATTCAGGAGTTTAAGTGGAAGTGCAACCAGAAAAGCAGGCTAAGGAAAATGTATCATTAGGAGAGAGCCAGATCTCAGTGAGAGCCAGAAAATGGAAGGAATGGGAAAAGAAAATATTTAAGATGAAAGTAAGCCTGTTGGTCATGGATCAGGTATTCCAGAAGATACAGTGAAGCAATAGTTTTTGGTTGGGACTCCGGTTTTTAGCAAGTGGGAAAGGACAAGGTAGACTAAGGAGAATGAACAGAAAAGAGAGGAAATGATTGAGAGTGCAATCTACTAGTATAGATAAAAGTAGTCATTTTTTGCCATTTTAAATAATCCTGCTAAGCACATCTTTTTAGATTTTATCTCAGTTACTTTCCTGGATATAATCCTACAAGTGGAATTATTGGATCTAAACAAGTCTACACACAGCTTTGTTATTGTTATTCTTGTTCGTTATTTCCATATTATTCTCTGGAAACGACCTATGGTTAACTCTACCCCAATTCTATCTCTCTCTCGGTGTGTCTCTGTCTGTTTGTCTGTCTCTTCCCTTCTTTTGCTCTCTCCTTCTCTCTCTTTCCTTCCTCCTCTCTCCCTCCCTCCCTCTTCCCACAGCCCTTCCAGTATGAGCTGTACTGTTTTTATTTCTTTTCCTGTGTAATAATATCTTACAAATGTTTTGGTTTTCATTTCTTTAATACTATTAAAAATCTGTATTTTTTTTTCCATGGTGCTGTTCTTTTCTTCCTTTGTGAACATGGAATAGATCATATAGTTCACTCACTCCATGAAAGGTGAATCCTCTGTAAAGACTTTCTAGAAATTGGTCTCTTGACCTTTTCTTGATTGCCTCCAAACAGGCAATTCAGCCTATTCTTTTGTTGGAAATTTTATGTTGAGCTGAAATCTACCTCTGTTAATTCTACCCATCTCTCATATATATATATATATATATATATATATATATATATATATATATATATATATATATATACATATATGTGTTACAGCTTTTTATTTACAAGACATATGCATGGGTAATTTTTCAGCATTGACCCTTGCAAAACCTTCTGTTCCAACTTTTCTCCTCCTTCCCCCTCCCCCCAGATGGCAGATAGGCCAATACATGTTAAACATGGTAAAGTATATGTTAAAAAATATATATGTAATATATATGTATACATATTTATACAGTTATCTTGCTGCACAAGAAAAATCAGGTTTAAAAATAAGATAAAAATATCCTGAGAAGGAAAACAAAAATGCAAGCAGACAAAAACAGAGGGAGTGGAAATGCTATGTTGTGGTCTACACTCATTTCCCATAGTTCTTTCACCGGGTGTAGCTGGTTCTATTCATTACTGAACAATTGGAACTGATTTGGTTCGTCTCATTGTTGAAGAGGGCCACGTCCATCAGAATTGATCATCATATTGTATTGTTGTTGAAGTGTATAATCTTCTGGGTCTGCTCATTTCACTCAGCATCAGTTCATGTAAGTCTCTCCAAGCCTCTTTTAAATCATCCTGTTGGTCATTTCTTATAGAACAATAATATTCCATAACATTTATATACCACAATTTATTTAGTCATTCTCCAATTGATGGGCATCCATTCATTTTCCAGTTTCTAGCCACTACAAAAAGGGCTGCCACAAACATTTTGGCACATACAGGTCCCTTTCCCTTCTTTAGTATTTCCTTGGGATATAAGCCCAGTAGTAGCACTGCTGAATCAAAGGGTATGCACAGTTTGATAACTTTTTGAGCATAGTTACAAATCGCTCTCCAGAATGATTGGATGCATTCACAATTCCACCAACAGTGTATCAGTGTCCTAGTTTTCCCACATCTCCTCCACATTCATCATTATCTTTTACTGTCATCCTAGCCAATCTGAGATCTACCTATCATATTATCTTCCACCTGAGGCTAAGCTGAGCAAGTTATTTCTTTCATGTGACAGCCCTTCATCTGATTAAAAGATGGTGGTTATATCTTCCCTAAATCTAAGCTTTTTTAGACTGAACATTTCTTTCTTATACTTCTCTTGTTGGTATGGTTTTGTTCTCATTATTATCCTGGCTAATATAAATTCTAGGTCATCAGATATTTCTTTTAAGATATTTTCAGAACTGAAGTCTAGTTGTTGTCAGGTAATGAAGGACACATAAAATTATCACTTCCCTTGTTCCCTTGTTTATAGATTTGATCATTTGGCTGCATAAAAGTATCTAAACATTACTTTTTATTCCCCCTCCCCAAGTAATTGTCCAATTTAATAGTTTCTTTTTAAAAATTGAGTGTTATTTTCATGAAGATCTGCATTCTCTCTCATTTCCACCCACATTGAGGAAAGTAAGAAAAACAAAAACTGTTAAGACATTTACAGTCAAGGAAAAAGAACTCTCACATTGGCCAACTCTCTCCCCTCCCCCCCAAAAAAAGTGTCTATCCTGAGTCCATCACTTCTGTCAGTAGATGGACAGCATGTTTCATCTTGAGTCTCTTATTATTGTGGTTGTGTCATCTTGTTTTCAGAGTTCCTGAGACTTTCAGAATTGTCTCAAAATATTATTTTTGTACAAATTGTTCTTCTGGTTCTACTCACTTTATTTTGCATAAGTTTATGTGTATGCATTTTATTTCTTTCTGAATACACATAAATCTTCCTCTTTTCCTGCGCCTTCTGATTTAATCAGTCATCTAGTATTTAATAAGCACTTATTGTTGGCCCAGGAAATATGCTAAGTGTTGAGGATGTCTAGGAAAGGAGATAACATGCAAATAACTGTATACAAGCAAGTTATATAAAGGACTAAATTGGAGATAATCTCAGAGGAAATTTAAAATTAAGAAAAAGTGGAAAAGGCTCCTGATTTCTTTCTACACATCTTCTAATAATCTGGATTCTCCTCTCCCTCTCCCTCTCCCTTTCCCTCTCCCTCTCCCTCTCCCTCTCCCTCTCCCTCTCCCTCTCCCCCCATACATCTACCTAACTCCCACATACACTGTGTATGCCCACATAACACCTGTCCTGAAACCGACCACACCTGCTTCTCAACCTCTTTCCTTAGCTAGATTGTTCCCATTCTCACAAAGGCTAGGGAATTTTGTACCATCAGCAACAAATTCTAGTAGTAGTTTTCCTAATGGTCTACCTGTACAACCTGTTTCTATTCAATACATCTCATTTTTAGACCCTTAAAAAAAGTTTTAGTTTATAATTTTTCATTTTAGTCATTTCCTATATATCCCCATTCCATAGCCTTTCTTTGTAACAAAGAAAAATTTTTTAAAAAGCAACTGACAGAATGACTGTCTCACAACATATGCAACATTTTATTCCCATAATCCTTCACCTCCATGTCAAATAAAGAGAAATATATTTTGTCATTTCTTTTCCAGTAAAAAAATTGATCATTGCACTTAATCTTAGTTCATCTGCCTTTTGTCGTTATATATATTGTTCTCCTGATTTTATTTTATTTTTTTGCTTTGTATCAGTTCACATGCATCTTCCCATGTTTCTCTGAATCAGACCTCAACTTTCATGGACCATTAGCAAATCATCAAGTACATGGAACTCCCGTGGCCTCCCTCACTGATTAGGCACCACTCTAATCTTCTCGTCAACACAAATCATTTTGAGTGAGTTTCTTCTTTGGAAGATGTCTGCTGTTCTCTAATACTATCTGTTCAGTTGATTATTCTCAGTTTTCATTTCAGAAGGTAATACTTTCTGATATGGTTTCAAATTTTTGGGTGTTTTGAGTCTGCTGCCTTTCTTTAACTGTCTCTACATGCATTATATACATGAAGGGAGAATTACATAACCCAGGAGAAGTACTTAAGATAAAATGGTACAGGCTCTACTCTGCCAGTTCATTCTATAATATTTGACCATTTAGTCTGTCATAAGGTCAAGAAAAGACATTTTTCCTGAGACAAATCCTTATAGATGTGCCTTTGAGTAGAGTAAAAAATATATATTTTTTTTATTTCCTCTGTTTATCCCAGGGCAAAAACAGACTAAATTTTTTTTTTTAAATATTCAAATTGGAATTTGAAGGCCCTGATTCTAAGCCGCCTGTCCTAAGCAAATGTGCACTTGCACGTGCGTGTGTGTATGCGGCTTCTCTCCCCTCTCCCCCTCCCCAAACACAGAGCTGGTTTTCTTTTTCCATAGGTTTTTTTTTCCCAACTTCTCCACTGAGAAGTTGATTCTTTCCTGCTAGTTTTCCCTAACTTTGATTGTTTTAATATTTTCTGCAAAACTCTAGATAGATATTGTGGCATCTTTTGCACAGTTCTGACCATAACACTCCTCTACTCAATAAATTCCAGTGATTTCCTGTTGGACAGGGATTCTTAATTTGGGATCTGTGAATTTTTAAATTTTAATTTTGATAACTGTTTCAATATTATAATTGATTTATTTTATAATCTTATGTATTTAATTTTTTGCTTTTAAAAACATTCCAAGGTGCCATAGACCTGATAGTGACTATGAGTTCTTTGAGAGCAGAGATTGTTTCATCTTTTTGTCTTTATATCTCCAGTTCCTAGCACAGTGTCTGGCACATAGTAAGCGCTTAATAAATGTTTGTTGATTGACTGATAATCAGTGTATCCTTTCAGGAGTATTGTCTGGGAGCTTATCTCCTGCTTATTCTATTGCTGATATGAGATGGTCCCTGGCTCATGCTCATGCACATAAATATGGTGGCCTCTGGTGGTAATCATTGACTTGGTTAGAAGAGAACACTTTATTGTTATATTTATTGGTTATCATGGATTCATGACATTGTAACAGACTAGTTAACAAAGGGAAGACTATTTCAATCCACAATGATTTTGTCTTTAATCTTTTGCCATTTCAGTTGCCATCTATATCCTCTACCCTCGATTTTCTAACAGTTCCCTCATCAAAATTGGTTCAGTTTTTGGTTTACATATGCTGTAAACTCTGTTACCTCAAAGACTGAATTATTCAAAAGTTCTTTTGTCTTCTGTAATTAAGAAATCTTTTCTTCCTCCTAAGGTTTCACATACTTTCACTTTGTAAATTTTTTTGTTCTACTATCTATCCCATAAATTTCTATTTATGTCTGGGGGGAAAATCTCCTGAGAAACAAACAAAATTAATGGAAAGACTACGGAAGTGTCTATCTATCTCTTTTAACAATGAAATAATGGCTTTTTTGGTTACTAATTGAGGAAATTATTCATTAAATCTTAAAAGATAGATCCTATTTGTCAGCAGTTTGGGTTTGCATGATTGATAATAAACTGCTCCATATTGGATATTTTGGGCTCAAGAGCACAAGTACTAGTTAGTTATGTAAATAATTCTACATATTGACAAAACCTCAATTAGGTTATCATTGAACAGGTGTCTTGTATGTCTAATGACCAAATATTTGATTTAATTTGTTATTTTAAAGGGCATTTATCAGTTTTATTGGTTCTTGGTGGTGATTTATAGGAATAAATATTAGTTTTTATGGATTATCAACTACTAAGTGAAGCTAGCTTCTGAAAATTGGTGATTGTTTCAAAAATAACAAATTAACTTTATGAAATAATTTAAATTAATTCATTTTAATTTTTAAAATATATGAATTTATTGGATTCTTGCAGTTTCCAAAAAGGGCTGTAATTCAACATTAGTCTTAAGAAATTTAAACCGTTGCTATGATATTAGGAATACTTTAAAAACTTTCTTTATTCTTAGTTTTTTTATTGTTTTCTTTTAAAATATGGCTAATATAGAAATATTTTCTATGACTGCTCAGGTATTTGGAACTGAGAATTTTAAAAGACAAATGTTAAAAATTTTTGTTTATATGTAATTGATTTTAAAAATTTTTAATTTTAAAATTTTATCATAGGATCATAATAATATTCAAAGACATATATCTATAGTAGAATATTGACCTTCAGTCAGAAGATAATGTTTCAAAGAATACCTTAGATACCTGCTAGCTAGCTGTATAATCATAGGCAAGTCATTTAGTTTTTTAAAATCTTAGCTTCCTCATTTCTAGAAAAAGTGAGGATAATAATAATTATACTATATATTTCTCAATGGTGATTTAAAAAAGGACTTTGCAAACCTTAAAATACCATAAAATGTCTGGCATTATTACTAATGCATGGTTCCAAAAGCATTAGTATATAATTTTAAGCTATTGCAAGCTTTTGCAAAACCTTGTATTAAAAGTTTTCTCTCAGCCTTCCATCCTCCCTAAATATTATTGGTTTCTTTTGTTTTTATATCTCATTCATTCCCAAATAAACATCATCAAGCATCAAGCCTTTAAACCTTGTAACAAAGAAAAAAATGACTTAATAAAAATCAGAAAAAAAAAAAAAAAAGACAAATCAGCTGAAACATGAGCCATATCTGATATTATCTGCAACCTTCCACATTCATAAGTTCTCACCTCTTATGGAAGGAGAGGGATATTTTTTCTCATCTCTTTTTCCAGATTCAGCTTGATCATTATAGTTACACAGCATTCAGTTTTATTTTCTTATTTTCCTTTCCATTTTCTTTGTTATAATTATCATGTATGCTTAGAAAATATTTAATGCCGTTTCATTTTTCATCATCATCAACTTTTTCCAGCATATCCTTCTCTTTTTCCTCTTTTTTTATTTTTTTATTTTATCATTATAGCTTTTTATTTAAAAGATATTTGCATGGGTAATTTTACAGCACTGACAATTGCCAAGCCTTTTGTTCCAATTTTTCCCCTCCTTCCCCAGATAGCAGGTTGAGCAATACATATTATATATATTAAAGTATAAATTAAATACAATATATGTATACATGTCCAAACAGTTATCTTGCTATACAAAAAGAATCGGATTTTGAAATAGTGTACAATTAGCCTGTGAAGGAAATCAAAAATGCAGGCAGACAAAAATAGGGGTATTGGGAATTCTATGTAGTGGTTCATAGTCATCTCCCAGATCCCTTTCCTCTTTCAAAGAACAAAAATTTAAAAAGAAGAAAGAAAAAATTCAGTAGAAGTAACCAGTACATTGAAAGAGCTATACATTCCCATAGTTTCTCATTTCTGCAAACAGGGCTGTCTTATTTTATTTCTTCTTTGGAGTCAAGCTTGGTCACTATAATTTCATGGTATTTAGTTTGGATTGTTGTTTATATTGATGTAGTTTATTTATATTGATGTAGTCATTATATATATTGCTTTCCTGGTTCTGCTTTACTTAATTTTGTATCTGGTTTTATAAATCTTCCTGTGTTTCTCTCTATACTTCATAGTTTTTCTTATGGTATATTCCATTATATTAATGGGCTACAATTAATTTAAGTATTCCCTAATAAGTGGTCATAAGTTTTGTTTCCATTTTTTGTTACAACAAAAAGCACTACTGTTATTATTTTGTATGTATATTTTTGATGTATACTTTTCTCTTTGATCTTCTTGGGATATTATATATATATATATGTGTGTGTGTGTGTGTGTGTATGTATGTATGTATAAAATTTATTAAGCTTTATGGATTAAAGATAGGGACATTTTAGTTATTCTTAGCATAATTCCAAATTATTTCCCAGAATGGTTAGACCAGTTTACCGCTTCTGAGTTTATTCATACCTTCCATCTTTATTTTACTTTCATTTCTTATACTTCCTTCAGATTGAACGCTCCCTTTTGATAAAGAAAAATAAACAAATTTGATAGAGACCATCTCTGAACAATATCCAGTACTTTGTCTTAGTAGTCCCCCATTTTTTTCCATGTCTTTTTTCTGCAGAAATGTCTCATTGATAACATTTGTTTTTTATAGGCTAGTCATTCTTTGATATATTCCTCCCCATTTAACTTTCCCATGTAATAAAGAAAAACATTTAAGCAAAACTGACAAAATGATCACATTGCATATGTTGCATATGCAGCATTCTGTTCTGTTTCTTTCCCTTCCTTCCATCCCCCTGCCCAGCCTCTTCCTCATTTTTGACATATCTCCACTAAAAATCAACTGAATCTGATAGAGAAATACTCTTTATTGTAACAATAAATTAGATCAAATAGTTGGTCTTTATCAAGATATACAAGAATATAAATTAAAATAATGTGAAGATGATTGAGATAAATCAAGGAATAACTAAATAATTGGAAGGCTAGTTTTCATCGTGACAGTGACATATAAATGGGAAAATGGCAGCACTGTTCTAGCTAATCTTACAATTTGACATGATGCCAGTCAAAATGTTATTAGATGAGTAGAATTAGATTAAGCTGTAATAAAATCCATATATTAAAAAGTGAGGCAGAAGTATTACTATAAAAATGAAAACTGATAAGGGGGACTAGCACTCCCAGAGCTTAAAATGTATCATCAAATAATTATGAAAATTCCTTGGTCCTATTGCACTTAAAATTAAGGTAAACTAAGGCATAACAATCTGAGTACATTCAGTTTATTACAAAAGTGTGAATTTACTAATTAATAGAATCTCAGATCCTAGAGCAAAGCTAAGATCCTTCATGAGGGGAACAATTCTCTTATAGTTCTGATAAGTGTAGAAATTGGGAAGGCTAACATTATAATTGGAAGTAAATATGAGTGGATGAAAATTGGATGTGAGGGCTAGCAACAACTCCCTTCCTTCCTTCCTGTGACTAAGAAATATTCATTGTTTGAGCCCAACTATATCTTCAAGGATAGAGATAGCAAATTAGACTTTTGGATACCAAAACAGACATAATTGAAGCATAGCTTGGTTTTGTAAAGATACTAGAGACAAAATTCTGGTGTGTCTACTTGCATCTTTTAAGAGTAATAGATTTATTTCCTTGACACATGAATATAAGAATAATTAACAGGAGAATTGCATTTCTAACTTGATTCATTATAGACCACTTATTAAGTTCAGGAACAAGAAATAATAATTTGTGCAGTTACAGGACAAAACCAATTAATTGTAAACCAGATCAATTGAAAAAAAAAAAGAATCTATTGGATTATTTCCATACTAAAATAGCGTAGTGAAATTAATCATAAAGGAACATAAGAATTAAAACTCAGAATGGTTAGTTAGCTTGAAAATCCCATGTTAAAAAACACTGGCAAATGGAAATACTATTCAATAAAATTTGATAGAAAAACTGTTATAGACTGCTGGTCTGTCAAACTAAATTCTTGTTCTTTCCTTCCAAATTCTTCTTTTGAATTTTCAAATTTCTTTTGAGTGTACCTCTCTCCTTCCAGTCATCCAGGTTCATATCCTTGGCATTATCCTTGATTCCTTATTCATCCCTTATATCTAATTATTTGTTCATCTTAATCATTACTACTTTCATAACATATATCACACTCTTCTCCATCTCTCTGCTTATATAGGCACCACACTAGTGTAGATCCTTTTCAGTTCATTCCTTGGCTATGTATTAATCCAGTTTTCCTCTTAACTTCTTCCCTCCCTACTCTATTCTTATTTTCCTAAAACATGGGTGTGATCATGTCACTTTGCTGCTTGATAATCTCTGTTGGCTCCCCGTTGCCTCTAGGATCCAACATAAATTTCTTTGTTTGGCTTTTGAAGTTCTTTCCATCCTGACTCTAACTTGCTATTATATATTATGCTACTTCCTATACTCTGCAGACTAGCTAAACTGGTCTTGATGATCTGCTTGCATGGCATTCCCTTTCCTGTCTCTTTCCCTTTGCATTGGCATTTCCTGTGCTAGGAGTGCACACCTATCTCATCTTATTTTTTTTCTATTAAATTTATTTTTAATACACATTGTTTTATGAATCATGTTGGGAGAGAAAAATCAGAGCAAAAGAGAAAAACCATGGGAAAGAAAACAACAACAACAACAGAGAAAAGAAGTGAATATAACATAGGTTGATTTACATTCCAGTCTCCATAGGTCTTTTTCTGGATGCAGATGGCATTTTCTGTCCAAAATCTTATTGGGATTGCTTTGGATCACTAAACCAGTGAGAAGAACCAAGTCTTTCATAATTGATATCGCACATTCTTGCTGTTATTGTGCACAATATATTCCTGGTTCTGCTTGTTTTGCTCAGCATCAGTTTGTGCCTATCTCATCTTCTTAGGCTCTCTTATTTCCTCCAAAACTCTGCTCAGGGATCAGCTTATATAAGAAACTTTTTCTCATCACTACCAACTGTCAGGGCTCTCCCCTTTCCCCTAAATTAACCTTCTTTTTATTTTGTATAAGTAAACATATCTCTATTTTAGTGTGTATGTGTATATATATATCTATATCTATATATATCTATCTGCCTTACCAGTCAAATGTCAGGTTATGAATATGACAGATTTATGTATGTGTTATCTCACCTGTCTCACTGTAAGGACCTTGACAGCACCAACTTTCCATTTTTATCTTCATATTCTCTGTGTTTAGCATAGTGCCTGACACCCTACAGTAGGTGCTTTAAAAGTGCTTGTTGATTGATTGAACTACATGAGAGAGAAGGAAAGAAAAAAAAAGAATTTCAAACTGATCTAGAAGGGGACAAAGAAGAAAATCATTTTCTTAGCTTGTATCTTATTTATTAATTCATTTTTTCACTGCCTTTCTAAATGCTAGAGGTTTTCTGCATCTGTTACTTATTTTGATTGCTTATTTTTTGTTAAATATGTAACAATAAGAAGTTAATAGTTCATAAGTCTCTTTTTAACATACATCAGTGAGTTGAAATTTATGGGACTATCAACATTTTATTTTCCTTTAACAAGTTTCACAAGGAGTGTACCTGTATGATCTTGTACTATTAAAGGGGACAAATATAGGTTTATCTTTTTTTCTCTTGTATCTGAAACCAAACACCTTAATTCTCTCTATATTTGAAAAATTACTTGTTGATAAAAAGCAACTTATTTGGTAGCTGATGATTTGAACAATAACGGGAAGTTCCATACTAAGAAATAATTACTGAGTTTAATCATAATTTGTAAGGGTGGATCACTCACCACATTTATTTCCTTCTCACAGGTAGTGCCTTTCTTAGTGCCATTTTTCTGGCCTTAGCAACGTACCAGTCTCTGTATCCCATCACCTTGTTTGTACCAGGGCTGCTGTATCTTCTCCAGGTAAATTCTTGACTGGCTAAAAGTTAAAATTGCTCAATATAAATGTAATTATGTCTGTACTTAAGTCCTTCTGGCAAAATTTGATGCTCCTCATGATTTTTCTAAGATTATGATCATATGCTATATGTCATATAAAGCCAGTTTGAGTCAAATTAAATTAACATGCATTTATTAAGAGATTCTTATGTGCTAGGCACTGTACTAAGAACTCTTAAGGAGCTTCTGGATCTGATGGGGAAGATCATATGCAAACACCTATGTACACATAAGATCAAGCAGTAAGGATGCAGTACCAGATTATCAACATGGAGCCAGAAGACCTGAATTTAAGACCCTGCTCTGTCATCTACTGGTTGGGTTATCCTGGACAAATCACTCCCTCTATTTGAACCTTTTTTTTCTTCTTTTATAAAATTTGTTCTACATGACTTATAGGAATATGTAAAGAAAGTGCTTTGTAAACAAGTGAAATTTAGACTATTATAGTAATTATTGTTGGATAACATCTGATTATTTAGAATGTTGAGAAATTTAGGAGTGAGCACTCAACTTTGTATAAATAATTTCTATTAATAGTGAGTGTTAATATATGCACATATATGTGTGTGTATGTGTGTGTGTGTGTATATATATATATATGTATATATATATATATATATGCATTCATACATATATTTATAATGATGATGGTTAAATAAAGATTAACTTTCTAAAATTCACTCAGGAGAGTTTAAATCCATTCACAGCCTCAGCACTATTTAATCTGCCCTGGAAACTCATCTTACAGGTTAGAAGCATCTTAGTAGGAGATTCTGCATGTGTGAGATTAAAACCTAAACTTAGTGTCTTTAGGCCTGTATCCAGATAAGTACCTTTTTCTTTTCAAAATAAGGAAACAAAAAGACTGTTCCAACTTTGGAGAAAATAGTTTAATATAGAGAACAAAATTCTGGGTGGGGATAAAAATAACTTTGTTCTCCTACCTCTGCTGATGATTTATGACCTTGGGTAAAACCACTTGCACTTTTAGGCTCTTACTTTCTTGCCTTATATAAAATGAGGAGGGAGTACATTAATTAGGACATCATGAAGGGCCTTCTTAAGTCTAACAAATTTCAAATATTTAGATCCAGAGTTAGGAAAACAGTCCAGTCACATATCAAAGAGACAAATGGTACAGTGAAGGAGAGAAGATTACTTGGAAAGTACTGGATAATTGTTAGATTTTTGCTGTTATTATGTTGGTAGCCTCTACCATTAATAATAAAGATCATTTGGAGTTTTAAGCTTCTTAAATCACATTACTTTTCTAGTCTGTAATTGGGGAGAAAAATATTCCTTTAAAAAATATTGTATTTATTTATTTTTTTAGATTAACAAAATTAATTTTTTTTCTCTTTTCTATCTTTTCCTTCTTCTCTCAATTGTCCTTTTTATGAGAAATTCTATGAGAAAACATTCTTGAGAAAATTAACTGTGCCTTGAAACCTTGTAATTGAAACTTAAGCTTAGCCTCATTAGACCTCTACCCAGATCTGTACCTTTTTCTTCTCAAAATAAGGAAAATAGAGAGACTGTCTCAACTTTGGGGAAGATAGTTTAGTATAGTGAACAGAATTTTAGATTAGGATTCTTTTGTAGTTTACTTACTAATAGAAAGGAAGGATGTTACACAGGCATTTTTTTTTTAATATAAACATGTTTATATATTTAACATTTTACAGGAAGAATATTTCTAACATTCACATTTTCTAATGGAAACTCAATTTACTTCATGTGGAAAACTAGCATCTGTGGCCTCACAGTTTGGGGAGCTGATCCCTTACAGCTAAGTTCATTGTACTCATGAGGAAAGTTATACTCAGAGAAAGGAAACAACTTTAATAACTGTCCAGAAGTCACATAGCTAATCATTGGCAAAATGTGAACTAAAAAGATTCCCAGTTCAGTATTCGTTCCCTCTTTGTTCTCACTGTGGTGATTCAGAGCTGTGAAATGAGAAGGTATTTTGTCTTTTCTTTTGTGGGTTAGTTTTTTTTTTTGTTTTTTTTTTAAACTTATTTGCTTGTGAGGCCGAGATACAGCTTGATGATAGACCTGAGATGTGTGTTCTGGCTTTGTCTCTCCTAATTGTTTTCTTTGTGCTCTCTCCTAGCGGCAGTACCTTCCTGTGAAATTGCAAAGCAAAGCCTTTTGGGTCTTCACAGGACAATATATTGTGATGTATGTGGGAAGTCTGGTGGTTATCATCTGCCTCTCATTCTTCCTCCTCAGCTCCTGGGATTTCATTCCTTCTGTTTATGGCTTCATGTAAGTTATTCTGGAGTCATTGAGATGAATTGAATGCTAATTGGCTTAAGTGATCTAAGAGGAATCTCAGGAGACGGCCCACATGAAGATGTCTAATATATCTTTTATAGAGCAATGATAAGAGGGCAGATAGTCTCTTAAGACATTCCTAGAGACTTCTGGACTTCTAATTGGCTTAAATAAGTTTTAGTATCAATGTTATACTGAAATAACTAATAACTCAACATTTATATAGCAACTTATGGTTCCAAAACCCTTTATAAAATTGTTATTCATTTTGCTTATCTGATTCTTTGATCTTTGTGACACTAATAATGTAAGTATTATTATTCCTGTAATACATATGTGGAAACTGAGGTTCACATAGAGATCAAGTGACTTGCCTGCAATTTTCCTTGTACAATTATAGAGCCAAGACTGGAACCTATAGGTATTCTGATTCTAGATCTTGCTCTTTTTCCACTACAGTCTGCTACTTCCTATTTGGCTCAGTGATCCTTATATGACAGAGGTCTTTCATCCCTTTATCATTCTGATTGCCTTCTTCTGAAGGTACTTGAGTTTTCTAATTTTCTTCTTAATATGTGGTACCTAGAACTAAACTCAGCACTCTAGCTGCCATCTGACAAGTATCAAGTACATCTGGGTTTATGATCTATTCCATCATTCTAGGACCTCTTCTTGTTATAATCATATTAACTTTGGGGGTGGGGGAGGAAGAAGAGAAATTATTACACTTTTAATTCATATTAAGCTTGTGCTCTACAGCCTAACCCATACTATAATTGAGTGGTTTTTATTTTTTAATGGATTGCAAGAATTCTGCTTTAGCTCTATTTAAATATCTCCTAGTTCTAGATTGTTGGGTCTGTTGACCAAATTGAGACAATTAAGAGAGTTTCTTCATTCAACCAGTTCCAAATTCACCAAGCTCTCCTGTCATAAAAACCATATTTCTCCACTTATCTTCAATATTAGGACAGGACATTTTTGTCTAATATTTTTATGAAATCCAAGTTTATTCTGTATACAGTATTGCCCTCTAAATCTCCAATATTGTTACCTTATTAAAAAAGGAAATGAGTTGGGGGCAGCTAGGTGGCACAGTGGATAGAGCACCAGCCTTGAATTCAGGAGGACCCGAGTTCAAATCTGGTCTCAGACACCTAACACTTCCTAGCTGTGTGACCCTGGGCAAGTCACTTAACCCCAGCCTCAGAAAAGGGGGGAGGAAAAAAAGGAAATGAGTTGAGTTTGGCATGGCATTTTCCACTTGAAGCTATAGCAATTCTATGTAAATTCTTTTGACCCTTCCAAATGCTCACAAGCCATCTGCTTAATAAATATAGTCCAAAACTTTTGCAAGAGTCAGAGTGAGGCTCACCAATTTTAAATTTGAAAATAATATTCTCTTCCCTTTTGGGAAATTGGATCAATATTATTCTAACTTGGAATTCTTCTCCATGTTTTCTATGATTTAAAAAAAAAAAAAAGACAACTATAAACTTAATATTAAACAACCATCATTCCAAATGAGTAAGTTTGCTTTGAAATTATTTACTTTCAAGTAAATCAATGTATAAAATATAACCTGTCATTTCTTTTCAACTTTTATCACTTTGTTAGTTTCCATTTAAAATTTATATGATAATAATTATGTATACTTTGTTCTTTTTTTTTCTTTACTATACATTATTTCATAATTATCCTTCTAGGTTTCTTTTATATTTCTCATACTTGTCAGACTTAATTGCACTTGTAGCATTACATTACATTTTTATATAACTATTTATTACTTACATGAACTGATGCTAAGTGAAATAAACAGAACCAGGAGATCATTGTACATGGCAGCAACAATATTATACAATGATCAATTCTGATGGACATGACTCTTTCCAACAATGAGATAATTGAAGTCAGTTTCAATGATCTTGTGATGAAAAGAGAACCATCTACACTTAGAGAGAGGACTGCGTGAACGGAGTGTGGATCATAACATTCTCACTCTTTTTATTGTTCATTTGCATTTTGTTTTCTTATTCATCTTTCCTTTTTGATCTGATCTTTCTTGTGTAGCAAGATAATTGTACAAATATGTTTACATATATTGGATTTAACATTTTTAACATTTATAACATATATTGGATTATTTGCCATCTAGGGGAAGGGGTGGGAAGAAGGAGTGGAAAATTTGAAACAAAAAGCTATGCAAGGATCAATGTTGAAAAATTATCCATATATATGTACCTACCAAAGGAAAGTCAGGAATTATATGAGCAAAATTACAAAACACTTGCCACAAAAATAAAGTAAGATTTAAATAATTGGAAAAATATTAAGTGCTCTTGGATAGGCTGAGCGAATATAATAAAGATGACAATACTCCCTGAACTAATCTATTTATTTAGTGCTATACCAATCAGACTCCCAAGAAACTATTTTAATGACCTAGAAAAAATAACAACAAAATTCATATGGAAGAAGAAAAGGTTCGAGAATTTCAAGGGAATTAATGGAAAAAAAATCAAATGAAGGTAGCCTAGCTGTACCTGATCTAAAACTATATTATAAAGCAGCAGTCACCAAAACCATTTGGTATTGGCTAAGAAATAGACTAGTTGATCAGTGGAATAGGTTAGGTTCACAGGACAAGATAGTGAATAAAAATAGCAATCTAGTGTTTGACAAACCCAAAGATCCCAACTTTTGGGATAAGAATTCATTATTTGACAAAAACTGCTGGGAAAACTGGAAATTAGTATGGCAGAAACTAGGCATGGACCCACACTTAACACCACATACTAAAATAAGATCAAAATGGGTCCATGATTTAGGCTTAAAGAACGAAATCATAAATAAATTGGAGGAACATGGGATGGTTTACCTCTCATACTGTGAAGGAGGAAGGAATTTGTGTCCAAGGGAAAACTAGAGATCATTATTGATCACAAAATAGAAAATTTTGATTATTAAATTAAACAGCTTTTGTACAAACAAAACTAATGCGAACAAGATTAGAAGGGAAGTAACAAATTAGGAAAAAAATTTTTAAGTTAAAGGTTCTGATAAAGGACTCATCTCGAAAATATACAGAGAATTGACTCTAATTTATAAGAAATCAAGCCATTCATGTCCATCAATTGGAGAATGGTTGGGTAAATTGTGGTATATGAAGGTTATGAAATATTATTGCTCTGTAAGAAATGACCAGCAGGAGGAATACAGAGAGGCTTGGAGAGACATCAACTGATGCTGAGTGAAATGAGCAGAACCAGAAGATCGCTGTACACTTCAATGCTGTATGAAGATGTATTCTGATGGAAGTGGAAATCTTCAACATAAAGAAGATCCAACTCATTTCCAGTTGATCAATAATGGACAGAAATAACTATAACCAGAGAAGGAACACTGGGAAGCGAATGTAAATTGTTAGCACTACTGTCTATCTACCCAGGTTACTTATACCTTCGGAAGCTAATAATTAATGTGCAACAAGAAAATGGTATTTACACATATATTGTATCTAGATTATATTGTAACACAT
The DNA here is from genome assembly GCF_048593235.1 of Sminthopsis crassicaudata. NCBI lineage: Eukaryota > Metazoa > Chordata > Mammalia > Dasyuromorphia > Dasyuridae > Sminthopsis > Sminthopsis crassicaudata. The sequence continues at coordinate 439,111,409 of NC_133618.1, read as the reverse complement.
GTAAAATGTATGGGATTACCTGTCATCGGGGGAGGGAATGGAGGGAGGGAGGGGATAATTTGGAAAAATGAATAAAAAAAAAAAAAGAAATCAAGCCATTCTCCAATTGATAAATGATCAAAGGATATGAACAGACAATTTTCAGATAATGAAATTGAAACTATTTCCATTCATATGAGTGTTCCAAATCACTATTGATCAGAGAAATGCAAATTAAGACAACTCTAAGACACCACTACACACCTGTCAGATTAGCTAAGATGACAAGAACAAATAATGATGAATGTTGGAGGGGATGTGGGAAAACTGGGACACTGATGCATTGTTGGTGGAGTTGTGAAAGAATCCAACCATTCTGGGGAGCAATCTGGAATTATGCCCAAAAAGTTATCAAACTATGTATACCCTTTGATCCAGCAGTGCTACTACTGGGCTTATATCCCAAGGAAATACTAAAGAAGGGAAAAGGATCTGTATGTGCCAAAATGTTTGTGGCAGCTCTTTTTGTAGTGGCTAGAAACTGGAAAATGAATGGATGCCCATCAATTGGAGAATGGATGGATAAATTATGATATATGAATGTTATGGAATATTACTGTTCTGTATGAAATGTCCAGCAGGGTGAATACAGAGAGGCTTGGAGAGACTTACATGAACTAATGCTGAGTGAAATGAGCAGAACTAGGAGAACATTATACACCTCAACAACAATATTGTATAAGGATGTATTCTGATGGAAGTGGATATCTTCAACATAGAGAAGATCTAATCCAGTTCCAATTGCTCAGTGATGGACAGAATCAGCTACACCCAGAGAAGGAACACTGGGAAATGAGTGTAAACTGTTAGCATTTTTTGTTTTTCTTCCCAGGTTATTTTTACCTTCGGAATCCAATTCTTCCTTTGCAACAGCAATAACAACAACAAAAATTCGGTTCTGCATACATATATTGTATCTAGGATATACTATAACATATTTAATATGTATGGGAATGCCTGCTATCTAGGGGAGAGGGTGGAGGGAAGGAGGGGAAATTTTGGAACAGAAGGGAGTAGAAGGGATAATGGTGAAAAAAATTGCCTATGCTGTCAAAAAAAAGTTATAATTATAAAAATTAGTAAGAAAAAAAATAATAAGAAAAAAAAGAAAAATTATCCATGCATATGTTTTGAAAATAAAAAGCTTTAATAAAAAAAATTATTTAGCTGTTTCGCTATTGCTAGGTGTTTCGGTTGTTTTGTGACTTCTAGTTCCAATATTTCAATGCAAGTAAGGCTTATATTAATGGCTCCTATTTAAAATACTTACATGATTATTTTTTTCCTCAGTATTTTCCAAATACATGCAAAGATAGTTTTTAGCATTCATTTTTATTAGATTTCGTGCTTCATATTTTTTCTTCCTCCTTCCTTCCCTTTCTTCTCCCTTCCCAAGATTGCAAGCAATCTATTATAGGTTCATTAAAGATATTTACATATTTGTCAGGTTGTACAAAACAAATCATACCAAAGGGGGGAAAAATACAAGAAAGAAAAAGCAAACAAACAGAAAAGATGAAAGTATTATTCTCTAATGCACTTTCAGTCTTCATAGTTCTCTCTGAATGTGGATGGTATTTTCTATCACGAGTTTATTGAAATTATCTTGAATCATTGCATTGCTGAGAAGAGCCAAATCTATCATTACTGATCATCACATAATCTTGCTATTACTGTGTTCAATGTTCTCCTGGTTTTGTTCATTGCACTCAGCATCAGTTCATATTGGAAAATCCAGGCTTTCCTGAAATCAGCCTGGTCATCATTTCTTATAAAACAATAATATTGCATTACATTTCATGATATACTTAAATATATATATATATTATTTATTCAAGGATTTAAATCCAAACACAATCATGTGCACACAAACACTTTGTTTTAAGGATATATAATAAACTGAATGATAAAAGAAAGTATCACTTTTAAATCTAAAACATCTAAATAATATAAATTATATAATTTCACTAATTGCTTTAAATGACAGCTTACAAAAATCATTTTTGATGACTGTGTTAAACTACTTAAAATATAAAGAGAAACATTTTTCATGCTATCATGATATATTTTTAATAGAATTGTTGGGCAGTGATAGTCAATTTTGTAACATTTACTACATATATATTGCTTTTCTAAAATATTTTACTAATAGTTATAATACTGAACACATGTATTTGCTGTTTCACAACTTCATCAGAATTATATTTTGTTAGTTTTGATTATTCTTGTCATATTGATGGGTTTGGGGTATGACATGCCTATGTTGTTTAAGTATGAATCTTTTTCTTATTATTAATGAATTTAAATGTTTTCTTTTTTTTTTTCAATTAAATGTAAAGATAGTTTTCAACATTTATTTTTTATTAGATTTTGGGTTCCATTTTTCCTCCTTCCTCTTTTCCCCTCTCCCCAAGACCACAAGCAATCTGATATATGTTATACATGATCAGTTATATAAACATTACCACTCTAGAAATATTGTAAAAGAAGAAACAGAACAAAAAGAAAAAACCATGAAAAAAAAAGTGAAAATAGTATGCCTTGATCTTCACTCATACTCTATAGTTCTTCCTCTGAATGTGGATAGCATTTTCCAACATGAGTTTTTTTGGAATTGTCTTAGATCATTGTATTGCTAAGAAGAGCAAAATTTTTCAAAGTTGATCATCACACAATGTTGCCATTACTGTGTGTAGTGTTTTCCTGGTTCTGCTCACTTCATTCAACCTCAGTTAATGTAAATCTTTCCAGGTTTTTCTGAAATTTTCCTAGTCGTCATTTCTTATCAAACAACAGTATTTCATTATATTCATATATATACCACAAGTTGTTCAGCCATTTCTTGATAGATGGATATTTCCTCAATTTCTAATTCTTTGCTATCATAAAGAGTTGCCATCGATGTTTTTGTATATGTAGGTTCTTTTCCCTTTTTTGTGATCTCTTTGAGATACAGGCCTAATAATGGTATTTCTTTATCAAAAGATATACACAATTTGATTATCCTTTGGGCAAACATAGTTGCAAATTGCTCTCTAGAATTGTTGGATCAGTTCACAACTCCCCCAGCAATCCATTAGTGTCCCAATTTTCCCACATCTTCTCCAATAGTTATATTTTCCTTTTATGTCATATTAGCCAATCTGATAGATATAAGATGGGATTTGCATTTCTCTACTCAGGAGTGATTTAGAGCATTATACTATAAATAACTTTAATTTCTTCATCTAAAAATTGCCTGTTTATATTTTTTGACCATTTATCAACTGGGAAATGACTTGTATTCTTATAAATTTGACTCAGTTCTCTCTGTGTTTGAGAAATGAGGCCTTTATCAGAAACATTTGCTATAAAAATGTTTTCCTTTCTGCTTTCCTTCTAATATTGGTTATGTTGGGGTTGTTTGTATAAAACTTTTTTTAATTTAATATAATCAAAATTATCCATTGTGCATTTCATAATGTTCTCTTAACTCTTATTTGATCATAAGTTCTCTTTTCCATAGATCTGACACAAACTATTCCTTGTTTTCTTAATCTGCTTATGGTATTTACTCTTTAGTTTGTAATTTTGTTCATATAGTTCCTGGCTCTATCTTGTCCTATAGACTCTCAAATATTTTATATTGACGATAGCTATTTTAAATGAAATTTCTGTTTCTATCTCTTGCTGATAATAAATAGAAATGTTGACAATTTATGTTGTTTTATTTTATATACTATGATTTTGTTAATGTTAATTATTTCAAATAATTTTTTAAAAGATTCTCTAGGATTCTCTAAGTATACCATTATATCATCTATAAAAAATGAGTTTTATTTCCCCATTGTCTATCTTAATTCCTTCAATTTCTTTTTTTTTTCTTATTGCTAAAGCTAACTTTCTTATATAAGTAATAATGATGGGTATCCTAATTTTACTCCTGTTCTTATTGGGAATGCTTTTAGCTTATCCCCATTACATATAATGCTTGCTGGGGGCAGCTAGGTGGTGCAGTGGGTAGAGCACCAGCCCTGAATTCAGGAGGAGTTCAAATGTGATCTCCCACACTTAACACTTCCTAGCTGTGTGACCCTGAGCAAGTCATTTAACCCCAGCCTCGGGGTACAAACAAAACAAAACATATAATGCTTGCTGATAGGTTTAGATAGGTACCACTTATTTTAAGGAAAACGCCATTTATCCCTATACTCTCTAGTGTTTTTAATGGGAATGAGTATGATGTTGCCTTTTTGGGAGTGGGGGAGGCAAATGAGGTTATCACTTCATCTGTATGTGGTTACCCTCTTTTGACTCCCTTTTTCTAGTGCCATTCATATCCTCTCAATCTTTAGTGCCAAGTCATTCTGCTTCCATCACCCCTGGCCCTCTGCCCCATCTACCTTTTCCATTTATACTCTTAAAGTGCTGAATGCTACTGGAGGGAAGTCACAACATCATCATAACTATATCACTACAAATTCAAGTCATCTAATTTCACCTGAGCTTCCATTACTGCCTGGCAAAATTTTTTTTTCTTTTACAGTTGACTTACACATTCCCCTTAGAAATTGTTTGGAAACTTTTCTTTCCTCTTCAAACCTTCAGTACCTCTCTAGCCTTCTCTTCCCTCTCAGGATATAATTTCATCCCCTAAATTACTGAGAAAGGCCATCTGTATAAGTCCCTCATTTATTTTACTCCATGTCTCAACTCATCCTCCTCTCCTTTGTATCTGTCTCTGAGAGAGAAATGTTCTTTCATCTTGCCAAGTCTGAGGCCTCTTTCTAAATCCCATCTCTTCCTGACCCTCTTTTCAGGAATTTATCACATTGCATATTCCTTCATTCTTCTTTTCAGTCTCTCCATATTATTGGTTTTTCCCCCAGCTGCTTATAAAGGAAGTATCTTCCATCCTTTAAAAAAAACAAAAACAAAAACCTTTGACACTAGCCCTGAAGTCTGGAGGATCTGAGTTCAAATGTAGCCTCAAGACATTTAACACTTCCTACCTGTGTGACCCTGGGCAAGTCACTTAACCCCAATTGCCTCAGCAAAAAAAAAAACAAAAAACAAAAACAAAACTTTCACTTCACCTTTCTTTCTCCTCAAGCTATTATCTTGATATTTTTCATTTGTTTTACTGTGAAATTGTACCATGTACTCTATTGAGTGTTGTGGAAAGAATGCTGAATTTCTAAGTCAAAGGACCTGGGTTTAAATCATAGCTCTGCCACTTTGTGGCAAGCTGTTGTGTAATCTTGTACAAGTTGTTTAAGCTTTCTAGGTCTTTAAAATAAGGAGATAGAAACTATGCATACCCTTTGATCCAGCAGTGTTGCTACTAGGTTTGTATCCCAAAGAGATCTTAAAGAAGGGAAAGGGACCTGTATGTGCAAGAATGTTTGTGGCAGCCCTCTTTGTGGTGTCCAGAAACTGGAAAGTACATGGATACCCATCAGTTGGAGAATGGCTGAATAAATTGTGGTATATGAATAATATGGAATATTATTGGTCTGTAAGAAATGACTAGAAGGATGATTTCAGAGAGGCCTAGAGAGACTTACATGAACTGATGCTGAGTGAAATGAGCAGGACCAGAAGATCATTATATACTTCAACAACAATACTATATGATGATCAATTCTGATGGATGTGGCCCTCTCCAACAATGAGATGAACCAGATCAGTTCCAATAGAGCAGTAATGAACTGAACCAGCTACACCCAGTGAAAGAACTCTGGGAGATGACTATGAACCACTACATAGAATTTCCAATCCCTCTAATTTTGTCTGCCTGCATTTTGGATTTCCTTCACAGGCTAAATGTACACTATGTCAAAGTCCAATTCTTTTTGTTCAGCAAAATAACTGTTTGGTCATGTATTACATATATTGTATTTAATTTATACTCTTAACATATTTAACATGTATTGATCAACCTGCCATGGGGGGCGGGGGGAGAGAAAGGAGGGGAAAAATTGGAACAAATGGTTTGGCAATTGTCAATGTTGTAAAATTACCCATGCAAATATCTGGTAAATAAAAACTATTAAAATAAATAAATAAAATAAAATAAGGAGATAGTACTAGATGACCTTTAATGTCCCATTAAGCTTTAAATACATGATTAAAGAAAGAATAGATTACCTTTACTACCTTAATTTCATTATCCACTGCTTTTCACCTCACTTTGTAGTCTGGTTACCAATCCTATCACTTATTTGAAACTGCTCTCAATGTCTATTTCTGAAATGCTAAAATTGGTGACCTTTTCTTAATCCTCATTCTCTTTCACATCTCTACTGTTTTTGATACTACTATTAATGGACCTTCTCCTCTTCTTGTATATTGTATTGTCCTCTGACTTTTGGGACACATATTTCTCTTGGCTCTCTTCCTACTTGTCTAATAGTTACTTCTTAGTTTTTTTCCCTTCTATTTCCTTGGTGTGGGTATCCTTCAAGGCTCTGCTATAGGACTTGTTCATGTTCTCTCTCTGTTTTCTACCTTAGTTATTTAATCTGTTCCCATGGATTTAAGTTAGAGATCCTCAAACTGTTGAGGACTTTATGCGGCCTGTCTATGGCAAAATCAGACCTGAAGTGAAGTTCTACCTAAACTCACCTTAGCAACTCACACTTCCAGCACTGGGCTGAGGCGGCAGAGACAGAGACAAAATCTTAATGATGATGATAATTATAAATATATTGTACTTTGAATTTTTCAAAATACTTTTATAAATATTATTTCATTTGAGCTTCATAGCAACCTTTTTTAAAAGGCAAGGCAAATATTATTATTTTCCCTTTTACAGATGAGGAAACTGAGGCTCAAAGATACTAAATGATTTGCTGATAGTCATATAGCTAATAGGAGTCAGAGGTAGGATTTTATTTCATATCTTCCTGATTCCAAATATCATATTCCATTCATTGAATTAGTATCACAGCAGTTTTGTGAGCTTCCCTCTCTATCTTATATTTTAAAGTTTAGGCCCTCAGGTGTAATGTTCTATTGTCTCTCAATTATAATCCTTCTCTGGGAGGAGGTTTCTTTTCTGTAAATCCTTTTCTCTGGGAGCATTTTCTGGCCAATTTTTTTTTCCAAGCATTTTTGATAACTTTTATTTTATTCTTTTTTTTTTCCCATTATTAAACATTTATTTTCCCTTCCTACTACCATCCCCTCTTCTCCAGAAAAAGAGAAAAGGAAAAGGAATACAAAACCCTTGTAATAAATCTAAATAATCAGGCAAAATAAATTCCTTCACTGGTCATATCTTTAAAAAGTGTGCCTCAGTCTTCACCCTGTCTCTTATCATCTTGCTTTCTAATAGGAGATGGGTAGTATGTTTGAATATTAGTCCTTTGAAATAGTGGTTGGTTTTGCATCGATTGAAGTTATTAAATGATGCTCAAAGTCTATGAACACCCACACATAATGTCTAACTTTTATTTATCTTTTAAAAATTATAGACTTTCTGTTCCTGACCTCACTCCAAACATCGGTCTCTTCTGGTACTTCTTTGCAGAAATGTTTGAACACTTCAGCCTCTTCTTTGTCTGCGTGTTTCAGATCAATGTCTTCTTCTACACCATCCCCTTAGCAGTAAAGTTGAAGTAAGTGGTTTTGGATAATTGCCCTTTGTCCACATAAATGTTTGGGTTTCTCTACTGCTCTGACTCTACAAGTTTGATAATAAGAGACTGAACTGTGGTTCTATAGTTAAGTTTTTATAAACTTAGCTGCGGACATTTTCTATGCTAATAGCATTGGAAAAATAAGTTTTTATAAACTTAGCTGCGGACATTTTCTATGCTAATAGCATTGGAAAAATAAGTATGCCCAGCTTGATAATTTATTTATTAGACACTTCCTTTGATAACCAAAATAACTCCCATTTCTATGGAGTTTTTGAGTTTTACAGAGTGATTTCTCTTCAACCATATTGTGAAGTAGGTAATTATCCCCATTTTTATTTAAGGAAACTAAAGGTCAGAAGTGACACTTCTCAGAAGGGTTGAGTGATATATACAAGAATTGACTTGTATAATATAACCACTAAGTGGCAGAGCCAGGACTCAAAACTTTCAGGTCTCCAGACTCTTTTAGTTAAGTCTTTCCACTGTTCTACCTCTCCTTTTAAGCATGTGCAAAGCACCCTTTATTTAATAGAGTGACAGATAATCTATAACTAGAATAAACCAGATGGATGAAGGAAATGACTTTTTGAAACATACATTTTCCAACAGCTCTCTCTCTCTCTAAGATCTTACCTGAGTAACCTAAAAGAGCTTCCTTTGTAATGTTCACCATGATGCCTATGTTATTGCCCTAACACAGGCTCATACTTCCAGTTTCGGATGACTATGATAAGAATAAATTTCACATAAGATAATCATATAAGAATGTGAATTTTGGTGCTATGTATAATCCACAGGAAACAAGGGAGCATTAGTGGAAAGGCTTGCCATCTGTAGTCTTGTTCTGGCCAAAAGTATTTTTGAGCTTGTGTTGCCATGTTACTATATAATAGACATAATTTGTGACAATGAAAAGCAATGTTATAGTGACCAAAATAATCTTCCCATCTGATTTAGACCACATTTTTTTTTTAATGTATAAGGATCCTCAAGGTTCTATATGAGCCTAAGGAAGAGAAAGCTTTTTTCTATTATTTACAAATAAAAGTAACATCTTATCTGTTGCTAGATTGTGTTTTATCTAAGGGATTTCCTAGGAACCTAGCCCTTTAAAAATGCTAAAAATACATTATGGTAACTTCCTATGAAGATTCAAGAGTCTTGCTTCCTAGACAAGAAAACAGGAACAATAAAGTTTCTCTTAAATCACCTAATATATTCAGCAGGAATGTCCTGAGAGGCTGTCCTCCCAAGACCTGGCTTCCTATTGGGATTCCATTGTCACTTGGCTGAGCACGGTGGATGGGTTTCCATTTAGGGAAATAATTTGCTAGTGTTTTAAGCCTCTAAAAATCCCTCATTTATCACATAGCACATTCAGGAAAGAAATGGGTCCAGTCTGCTTTCCATCTCCTCAGCTCTTGATGAAGTCAGACCTGCTTGGCTGTGAGCAGCAATGGGACTGAGGGAACGTTTCAGAGAATTGGGGGGGGGGGGAAGGGATGATAATCTGTATGCTTTCCTTTCTGCTGTAAAGAGCTGTAAAAATTACTCCTGGTGAGGTGGGGTCACAGTAATCATGTGACATTTCCTCTTCATTAGGGTGCCTGAGGTCACTTAGAATCATCTGGCTTCTCCCAGCATCTTTACTTCCTTATACAGAGACTTCTATCTAGGTTTTCTTGTCTGCTTAAAAGAATGGTCCATCTGAATGCTCCAGGTGGCATACCAGATTTTTCTCACATTTTCTTCCATTCCCTCCTGCATCTTGTTCCCGGATTAATTTGTGGCATGTCTAGTATCATTTTATTTCTGTCAGTGGAAGTCTTTCTAGTAAGTTCATTCAAAGGTTCAAAATATTTTCTGAGGCTGTGAATTGTTATTTGTCACCATATTTTCACTGGCCTTTCTCTAGTAATGCTTTAGCTGATGAGGATGCCAGTTGTCTAAAGTAGCTATCTATAGTATATATCCTTTGTTGGTTTTGCATTTCTGAAACCATTTACTAGTTCCCACACATTATTTCTCATAGACCGTGGATCTGTGCTAACTTATATAGTAATTCCACTGTTGGGTCGGTCAGTTGAGTTTCAGAGAAAAGCTGATGTGTATTTTTATTATTTTGTCCCCAGATGTAAGATTTAGGACCCACTGAATGAGTTCCCAGTTTGACCTACTTTTCATTACTTTGATGAGAAGGAAGGATTCATTATGTCCTTTTGAAAACCCTTATGAGACAGGTTGCTAGTAGTGCTATCCTTAATTGAAAAAGGGAAACCAGTCAAGGACAGTGATTTTCCCAGGGTAGAACAGAGAAAGGAGCCTGAGAGAGAGGTTCCTACTCAATGCCTTCACTCACTACTTTGGGCAGCACCACAGATTGATCTGTTTGCATCATCTCTTGATGATAGTGCTGAAGTGTTGAAATGTAGTTACTGCCTTTTAAAGAACTTCATTGATTCACATGATTCTTCTTTCTGAGAAATACAGTTCACAATTATATACTAATAACAACTCACATTTCTATAGTTTAAGATTTATAGCCTGCTTTCCATATAGTCAGTCTCTGATGTAAGTTTTAGGAACCAGATGAGTTTCAGCAGGGTATATGATCTGCTAAAGTCCACACAGGTAGTAACTATCAGTCTGCTAGCATTTGGTAAGTGCCTATTATGTTCATACAAAGAAATGCAAGAGGTAGTCCCTGCACTTAAGTAAGTCATAGTTGAATGGGGACAAGAACCAGGACTCTAAAACCAGGGCTTTTTTCACTCTGCCCCTCTGAGAGTTCCTCTTGCCCTATTTACTGCTGTAAGGAAAGGAGTTGACTTCTAAAAGCTTTGAATCCATGTGCTCCGCAGCAGGGATATCTTCACAGACCATTTATGGCCAGCAATAAAAAAATGTTGACTCCATTTAATTTCCCATCTGCCTCCTAAGTAACAAGGTAAGTTTAGAATCATTGTCTGTGGTGACTCACTGTTCAAGTTTCTGTGGTTGTTTAAAAGGGTTGTGTTTACCACTCTTCCCTGGGTATATCTAACCTGGTAACATGCCTTCTTCATAGTGTTTGGTATGTATGTATGAGTGCTCTGTGGTTCACCTTGTACTATGTGTTTGGACTCTTAGCCTTGAGGCCAGGCACTGGGCAGTCTTTGGTGAAGTTGTGAGGGTCCTCAGGATTGATTATTTGGGTTTCTACTCATTTATCTTCTAATTTATCTTCTTGGTTTCTTCCCTTTACCTTAGGGATCATCCTATGTTCTTCATGTTCATCCAGATTGCTGTCATCTCAATTTTCAAGTCCTACCCCACAGTGGGGGATGTCGCCTTGTACTTGGCTTTTCTTCCAGTCTGGAGCCATCTGTACAGATGTAAGCATCTTCCTTTTTCCTTAACAATCTCTTGGATTTATCTTTTTTTAAATTCTCCAGTGGAAGATTTATGTTCACTCTATTCTTTGATGAAAGGAAGTGGGTAGTGGTTATTGGGTTTAAACTAGAAATCACCCCATGAATGAAAGCCATAAAGAAATTAGAAATTCACTTAGTACTTGCTTTGTGACACATACCACGATGGGTGTTTTGATTGGTGGTGGTGATGAGCAGAGTGAGTTACTGTTGATGGCATTTATGTTATATTTTACAGTTTGCATATGGCTCCATATATTTCACAGAAACTATAAAGATATATTTTAATCAAGCAAGCAATTAACCAGTAAACATATATTAAGTACCTGTTATGTAGCAGGCACTGTGCTAAGCAGGGGATGCAAAAAAGAGGCACTAGACAATCCCTGCCTTCAAGAAATTCACAGTATTTCCTGCTCTCAACAGGAATATATAATGACAACTCCTGAGAGCTTGTTAAAGTTTATAGAAGACCTTTCTCAGAATAGTCCTATGAGATCAATACTGTAAGTATTATTCCCCCACTTTACAGATATGGGAAGGAAGTCCTATTGTCACATATTAAAGTCAGATCTAGGTTCAGACTTACATATCCTGATTCCAGTTATGGAACTCTTGCCACAAGGCATCGTCCTTCCCCGCTTCCTCTTCCCCCCCCTTTCATACTTACTGAAGTAACTAAAATATTTCTGGATATAAGATAAGAAAAATTAAAATAAATAGGTGACTGTAGCCATTACTGCTCATAAGGAAATGCCATTAACCCCAAAGTACCCATCCACCAGAAATGTGCTGTTTTCATTGGCTACAAAATATGAGGACAGACAATCTCAAAAAAGGGACTCCAGCAGTTTAACCCTGGAATAGTGAAGAGACTGATTCTTCCATTAACTTACTGTGTTTCCTGAATCGTTCCGCATGTCTCTAATATGAAGTTTCTTCCATCTAGAAAGTAAGGCATTCGCATTAATTGTTCTACTGGGGCCTTTCCAACTTAACCGTTTGGGATGCTGTGATTTGTCTTAAAAATGAAACATGGCAGCAGATTTTCAACCTCTGTAAACCTTATTGTAATGAATGAAAACAACCCTTAGGAGGATGTGTGTCTGTTGTTGTTTCATTTACCAACCTTCTGGCGCTTCGCATGCCAAGCAGGAAGTGAAACTAAGCAGCTCTAAACATGAAACTGACTAATGTGACTGCCACCCAAACAGCAGGAAGAACAGTAAGTCAATAGTGTGAGTGGGTGCAGCATGTGCTCCTGCAGTATTCTGAGTTACCAAGCTGGGTTTATGGCAAGAGCATTTGCTGTTCAGGTAATTCCTCATCACCTCCCTGCAATTTCCTCATGGTTATCTGTAAGAATCATCAAGCTGGTTTGGGATTGACCTGTGGCCCTTTAATAGCCTGATCATTTGGAGAATATGTGGATGACTTCAAAGACCCCAGGCTCCATCCACTTGATATTGCAAAATACGATTTGTAATGTGGACCCTTTCAGCCTCCTTTCTTATTTTGTCTCTAAATTTGGATATTCACATTTTGGAAAAACATGTTGATTCTTATGTTTAAAACAAAAATAATAAGCATTTTCTTTGCTTCTCATCTCCACACTTTTGATTTTCATTCTTTTTTTTTTTTTTTTTTTTTTTTGAGGCTGGGGTTAAGTGACTTGCCCAGGGTCACACAGCTAGGAAGTGTTAAGTGTCTGAGACCAGATTTGAACTCGGGTCCTCCTGAATTCAGAGCTGGTGCTCTATCCACTGCGCCACCTAGCTGCCCCTTGATTTTCATTCTTTTGCTTCCTGACCCTAATTCTCATTCTTCAATTCATCTTTGTAGTAGTAATAGTTATCCTCATAATAATAACAACAAAAATAGATTGCATTTGTCCTCATAACACCTCTGTGAAACATGTAGTGTACATATTTATTTTTCCGCATTTTACAGATGAGACCAGTTACTAGTTGAATTAGGAGTTCAATGTAGGTTTTTAATGCTTTTTCTATGCTATCACATTGTATACATAAGATGCGTGTATAGTGACCCCTATGCATTTCTTCCTTTGTAGTACAAGCTACTGTTGTATTACATGGCACTCCCAAGGATAGGTCTGCTTTCAAAAGATGCTGGCTCTAAGGATTTGAAGAGATGTTGGAATGAACATGTTTAAGAATCTGGAAAAAAAATAATTAAAAACCAGTTTCTGCCTTGTAGGGTGATTAGTCATTGTGAGAGTTAGAGGAGGTTTCTGGGAGCCCATATGATTCTTATGAACAATCTCACTGCCTATCAGAGCTATAATTTGTTTTTGTTGTTGTTACCTGGGTTTGGGTTTTTTTTGGTTATTGTTTTCTTTTTTTGTTTTTTGTTTTTTTGTTTTTAAGTTTGGATTGACAGTGATTGTGAGCTTCTCAGCACTAGGGGGAGTATGAAGACACTTACTTGGAATGTGATGTTTGTGATATCACCCATATGACCCATTCATCCAAATTTCTTTGTCTCTTTTGAGGCATAGATTGTCTTTTGTCTAGAAGTTGCTAGAGGTCTTTAAGCCAGTGGCATACAGCTGAAATGAGGAATAGTTTTAAATTTTGTTTTTAAAAAACAACTTTTAGTATTGTTCCTCCTCAGAGTTGGAAGTCTTAAGAGATTACTTAGACCAGCTCCTTCCTGAAGCATAAATTACTTCTGTAGCATCCCCTGTAAATGTCTATGCTGTTGCTACTTAAAACATCTCCTTTGAAGGGTATCAGCTATAATTTTTAGGCAATTATTTATATTCAGCTCAAATTGGTCTCTTTGTAGCTTCTCCCCATCACTTGAACCCAAATTAACTCTTGATGACAACTCTTAAAATTCTTTTTTTTTTTTAATTTATAATTTTTTTCACAGTATATATGCATGAGTAATTTTTTTTATAACATTATCCCTTGTATTCATTTTTCCAAATTATCCTCTCCTTCCCTCTACTCCCTCCCCTTGATGACAGGCAATCCCATACATTTTACATGTGTTACAGTATAACCTAGATACAATACATGTGTGTAAATACCATTTTCTTGTTGCACATTAAGTATTAGATTCCAAAGGTATAAGTAACCTGGGTAGATAGACAGTAGTGCTAACAATTTACATTCACTTCCCAGTGTTCCTTCTCTGGGTGTAGTTGTTTCTGTCCATCATTGATCAACTGGAAGTGAGTTGAATCTTCTTTATGTTGAAGATTTCCACTTCCATCAGAATACATCTTCATACAGCATTGAAGTGTACAGCGATCTTCTGGTTCTATTCATTTCACTCAGCATCAGTTGATGTCTCTCCAGGCCTCTCTGTATTCCTCCTGCTGGTCATTTCTTACAGAGCAATAATATTCCATAACATTCATATACCATAATTTACCCAACCATTCTCCAATTGATGGGCATCCATTCAACTTCCAGTTTCTAGCTACAACAAAAAGAGCTGCCACAAACATTTTGGCACATACAGGTCCCTTTCCGCTCTTTAGTATTTCTTTGGGATATAAGCCCAATAGCAGCAATGCTGGATCAAAGGGTATGCACAGTTTGATAACTTTTTGGGCATAGTTCCAAACTGCTCTCCAGAATGGCTGGATTCTTTCACAACTCCAACAATGTATTGACAACTCTTAAAATTCTTTAAAAAGGAAAGTCAAGCAGGATTTGAGAAATTTCTCCCAAGTACTGACTCTGTGTAAACACAAATAGATGACTAAAACATAAAAGACCTATAAAGATTAGGCTTGTTGCCCTATCTTATAATTTGACTGAAAGATTTGATTGTTGGCAGTTATTGAGGTAGCTGGGTTTTTCAAGATGTGTATAAGGTGGAGAGGATATTTTTAAAATCTCTTTTTATTCTGACCTTAACAAACACTAAATAAAATTAACTTTTCTGTAAATAAAACAGAAGAAAATTGTGCAGAAAACTGAATTTTATATGTATTTTTCCTTTTCCTTTTAAGTACATAATAAATTCAACATTAATTTTCTTTTCCTTTTTTATTATAGCTTTTTATTTACAAAACATATGCATGGGCAATTTTTCAACATTGACCCTTGCAAAACCTTCTGTTCCAACTTTTCCCCTCCATCCCCCCATCCCCTCTCCTAGATGGCAGGTAGTCCAATACATGTTAAATATATTAAATCCAATATATGTATACATATTTGTACAGTTATCTTTCTGCACAAGAAAAATTGGATCTAGAAAGAAAAAAACCTGAGAAGGAAAACAAAAATACAAGCAAACAGTAACAGAAAGAGTAAAAGTGCTATATTATAGTCCACACTCATTTCCCATAGTTCTCTCTCTGGATGTAGCTGATTCTCTTCTTTTCTGAACAATTGGAACTGGTTTGAATCATCTCATGGTTGAAGAGAGCCATATCCATCAGAATTGTTCATCATATAATCATCTTGTTGCTGTGTATAATGATCTCTTGCTTCTGCTTATTTCACTTAGCATCAATTCATGTAAGTCTCTCCAGGTTTCTCTGAAATCATCCTGCTGGTCATTTCTTATAGAACAATAGTATTCCATAACATTCATATACCATAATTTATCCAACCATTCTCCAATTGATGGGCATCCATTCAATTTCCAGTTTCTAGCCAGTGCAAAAAGGACTGCCACAAATGTTTTTGCACATGTGGATCCCTTTCCCTCCTTTAAGATCTCTTTGGGATATAAGCCCAGTAGTAACACTGCTGGATCAAAGGATATGCACAATTTAATAACTTTTTGAGCATAGTTCCAAATTGCTCTTCAGAATGGTTGGATTCTTTCACAATTCCACCAACAATGTATCAGTGTCCCATCAACCTTAATTTTCAAAACTATCCAGCTTCCTTATGTTTTCTTCAGGTCTACCTGTTTTGATTTTCATTTTTTTGCTTCCTAACTTTGATTCTCATTCAGTTCATTTTATTAGTAGTAATTGTCATTCTCATAATAACAATCACAAAAATAGTTTATATTTGTTCCTATAACACTTCTGTGAAACATGTAGTATATGTATATATTTTTCCCCATTTTACAGATTTTACAGTTAGTGGTTGAATTAGGACTCCAGTACAGGTTTTTTTATGCTCCTTCTACATAACCTCTTTTATGTAATTTTCTTAATTTTTCAGTGATCTTTTTTTCTTTTTGTAACCTCTCCCTTAACCCCCCTTCCCCATACACACAGTCTATCTCCATTGAAAAAAGAGAGAGAGAAAGCCTTTGTAACAGATATGCACAGTCAAGCAAAATAAATTCCTAAGTTGGCCTTGTCTTAAGATGTATGCCTTTTTGCACTGAATGCCTGAAGGGCTAACCCAATTTTGTCCTGAAGGCATTATTGAATTTTTACCCTTTTTATTCTCTTATATGCCATCTAGTGGTCAGAATGTGCTATTTCTTATATACTCCACCTCCAACTTTTGGCCTGGAGCTCTTGACCCCTCTGGTGCTTCTTGATTATCTAAAGACTGTGAGAAAGTTATTGTTTTTAAGGGAAAAGTTTCTTTCAATTAGTTAATCAACAAATACACAGTAGCAATAATTGCTCTTTTGTAGAGTTTTATAGGTTAGAAATACTTTCTCTTTGATCACCCTAGAAAGTAGATTCTATTGGTATTGTTATTCCAGATGAGAAAACTGAAGCATAGAAAGGTTAAATGATTTGTCCATAGACATATGTCTAATAAATAAATAAATAAAGCCAAGACTTGAGCCCTGATCTCCTGTTTCTCTGTGGCTCAAAAAATAAAGTCCAAATGTCTTGGTCTGGCATTTAAGGCCTTTTATAATTCAACCTCCATCTATCCAATTCAGTGAACTTTTATCTTCATTATTATGGATTTAGTTGTAGAATGGACTTTAGCTATCATATTGATGAGATACATCTTCTAGGGGAAAAGTGGCAGTAGTTAGCTCTGAGGCCACTGGGCCTTGGCTATGCCTAGCTCCACCAACAATGCTGGAAGTCAGATAATAATGAGGTGCATACCTTCTTCAACTCCACCTTTTAGACTGCTCCTCAATTCTACCTCTAAGCCATAAAATTAGCTTGAAACACTTGAAGCACCTGATATCTCTTATCTTTTTCCTATAAATTTGTCTCTCTGTTCCTAATTCTTTGCTAAATTCTTTTGGAACTTAGCCTGCTTTAATTGGCATTACAATTACAATAAACTTTGCTCCTTGACTTGGATTTGGATTCAAGCCTGCAAATTCTTTTGAGACACCTTGGACAGGACACCAGTCTGCATCATTTTGGGTTGCAACCAACCTTTTGGGGACTCCTTTCTGAACCTCAACAATATGGTTCAGCCCTTCATTTAAAAAAAAATCTTATAACTTAATAAATAAAATTAATGTTTTAGTTTACAAAGTGGAGCAACAATGAGAATTATGCACATAACTGCAAATCTCTGTTACAAAGAGATTCTTTGAGGATATTGATCCATTTATAAAATGTATCCCATCCCCTCCATTTGCAAAGAGTGAGGATATTGTTCCATAAAATTGTTTTTTCACAGAAAGCTATGCTAGGTTGGATCACTGTCACCCACCTCCAAAAAGCAATCCCAAATTTCTTAGCTAGATGCCAATTCTTCTAGTTAACAATGTTTGCTTACCTTTATAAGTTAAGTGACTTCTTTTTGGCACTCGGAATATATAAAGGGATCTGAACATTTTTATAGTATTAGAGATAGCTCTGGGTACCTGGGGCTGTGAAGATAATTTTTTTTTTTTTTTTTTTTTTTACTAATAGCTTTTTATTTTCAAAAGATAGGCAAAGATAGTTTTCAACATTCACCCTTCCAAATTTGTCTCTGTCCCTTCCCCCATCCCCTCCCTTAAACAGTGAATAATCTAGTATATGTTAAACATGTACAATGTGTGTGTGTATTTCCATATTTTCATGCTGCACACAGATTAAAAATGGAAAAAAATGAGCAAACAAGCAAGCAAGGCAAGCAAACAACAACAAAAAAGGTGAAAATATTATGTTGTGATCCACATTCAGTCCCCATAGCCTTCTTTGTGGATGCAGATGGCTCTTTCTATCACAAGTCTATTGGAATTGGCCTGAATAATCTCATGGTTGAGAAGAACCACATCCATCAGAATTGATCATAAGAAGATGAGTTATTTCAGGCACTTAAGAAGTGTAGACAACAAGCTGCTTGGCAGTAATTCATCCTTGATGCCCTGTGTGAGCAGCCCCTGAAGGAAGAGTAAGAAGAACAATAAAGTCATGTGTTGCTTGTCTATGGGAGGCACTAGCAGGAGATACAGGTCATTCAGCCTAGCGAATACAACAGTTGAGAGAGATTCCCTTCATCTCATATCACTTGATACAGGCAGGTCCCACTCCGGGCAGCCAGGGATTGTGTTATACCCCAGAGAATGGTTCATTCTTTCACAGGATTGCTGTGGGTGCTATTTATGTCTTGCTGTCCCAAGAGATGGTTGAATTACCAGCTAAGAAAGAATAAGAAATTTATTTGGAGAAGGGTGGGCCTGAGTCATAGAATTTATCAATATTTAATAATTGAATAAACACCTACTTAATCTAGGGACTGTGTTAAGTACTGAGGCTAAAAAGAGACAAAAGACAGTCTTTCCCTATTAGGGAATTGGGGGGGAGGGCTAACAAAACTAGCAGAATAAAAATTATTCCTGAAGGTCATATTTTGGTCTGCTCAGGGCCTGAGGAATTATTCTTTTTGAAGTCAAATCATAAGATAATAGGAAAGGGCTTCTGTATCTAGACTTCTGTCTGAAATTGGAGTATAGATGATGAAATTATCCATTTTAGAAAAACTTTTATGTCAAATAGTCTCTCTTTAAACACTTTCTAGTGGCAGAGGACTCTCTCATCTACAAGGTGATCTATGCAATTTTTGAACACTTTTAGATCTTGCTAAACATTCTAAATTAAATCACTCAATCCTCATTTAATATACTTCTAACTTATGAATTTCCTTCCTAAAATTTAGACTTAGAACTGATTTTAAAAAACCGTCTAGATGTAGTTTGACCTTCCTTACTCTGGACAGTAGATTTCTATTAATTACATACTGTCCACAGTAACTGCTTTCTCTGCCAGCTGTTTTAGTGACTGGACTCTTACCTGTGTTCAGTATATCCATCTACAAGATTGTAAGATACCAGCTTAGAAAGCTGTCACAAACAAGGATATATTAGTATGGGATATCTCTGAGGGAGGCTTGTCTTTTGTGATATATAAGGTAGCATATGTTTACCCTCTTTTCTCCAAAGACCATGCAAAAGATTTGTTATTTGACTCTAAATCTCATTGTTGTCTATTTTTGCAGTTCTTCGGAATATCTTTTTCCTCTCCTGTGTGATGATTGTGTGCTCCCTGCTTTTCCCAGTTTTATGGCATCTTTGGATTTATGCGGGAAGTGCTAATTCCAATTTCTATTATGCCATCACGCTGACATTCAATGTTGGTCAGGTGAGTCATGGAGGGAAGAGGGTATATAGTAGCCTCTAATTTATGGGGAACACCTCACAACTTCAACTCTATACAGTCCTCTTGCTCTAGGGCAGGACATTTGGATTATTATATGTTAATATTAGCATAAAAAGTTTCCTTTAGCAGGTTTTGTTTTGCATTTCAAGGTCTTGATGATACCAGTTGAGCCATTTAAGTAGCCAAGTTTAAATAGATTAAATTTAAATAGATTATCCTAGTTTAGTGATTTCCTATGGATTAATATGATTAACTTGAGTTTTAGGTGACTGGAGGCACTGATGATGGTCATTAATCCCTGTAGAAAACACTGGCTTTTAAGGTTATAGCTTTAAGAGGAAGGGGAGCTAAGCTTTTTTTTTTTTTTTTTAGTGAATGATGGAGCTAGTATTATTGCTTATGTGGGTATTTCTGGAAAATTATTGTCTGTTGCAGACATTTATCTTAGGATACAAACATAGCTTTCACTTGAGAAGAGGAAGGGTGATTTCAGGCCTGAAGTCTAGTGGGATTTAGTCAAGTATATGTTCCAGTCTCTTTGCCAAGAAAACCCCAAATAGGGTCAAGAAGAGTTGAACATTACTGACACAACAGAACAGCAGCAACAAAATATGTCTTTCATGTGCTGTTTCTTGGTGTCAGACATCCTCCACCTCCCCATCCCAGAGTTCCTGTCAAACTGAGACCTGGGAAAGACCTTAACATAAAAAGTCTGTGTGGGATGGCCCCTTCTCCAAATTAACTAATCAGAGACATCTTTAGGTACAAAGAGAAAGCATTTATTTAGTCCCTGAAGGGAGAGGCCCAAGTACACCTGGAAGACACTAACTCTCACCATGTGCTCCTGGAACCTGGCTAGCTTCTGCTTATTGGGATTTAAATAGCAAAAGACCCTTTTCATTGGATAGACTAAAAAGAAGTAACCACCACTGACCAATGGTCACCATTGTTGTCTGCTTCCTATGGGTCACATCACTTCCTATCACTGGCTTAGAGTCTGACCTTTTAAAGATCATGTGACTTTCTGCAACCCTTGGTCCAAAACTTGATCTTCTGACTCTGGGAATAGGCGTGTGATTTAGGCTTAATCTCATAAATTGAGAAAACTTCATCTGACCAATCCCATTCAAGGCCAAGGCCTCCCCCTGCATCCAAGGCCACCTCTAGTCATTCTGATCTGTGTCTGGCTACTGGGCCAAGTGGCTGGGGAAGAGAAACTAAGACTAATGACCTCACCCAGCCCTCCCTCATTTAAATGCAGTTCCCCTTGCTGTTGTGGTCCTCTTTAAGAATGAAGAATAAATAACAACCACCAATACTGGACTGGATACTTCTCTCTCCTCAGCTGTTGGTATTATTATCTCTGGGATTTGGGAAAAACTAGTTTGGTTCTTTCTGAAAGGGAAATGTTCTTTCTTGTTGAGAGCCTACTTGCTTGATCTTTTGTTAGCAATTGCTTGAGCCTGAGGACTTTATTTGGTTCTGGCAGTGAGTTAGTCCTGTGGCTTACCAGGAAACCCAGTTATTTTCTACAAGCATGGCTCCCAACAGTGAAGTTGAGAAAGATTGGGATGGGAAGAGAGAGGAGGGGGACAGTGTGGAGATTAATATGTGGCTCAGAAATGGTGAGGGATCACCTTTAAAAAAAAAAAAAAAAAGCTGGAGAGCAAAACAAAAGTTTATTGTATATTCTCTGAGAATTGAGTGTTCCACTCATCAAGCTGGCAATTGAAAGGAGGAGGCACCTGTTTGACACTTAAATGATCCCTAATGTAAATACCCCTCCCACCACTGACCCTCATCCTCATTGGCTGAGAGTTTTACATTCTAAACACAGGAACTACCCCAGAAATTGAACTTGGCCAATAAATATATAGTTGCACATATTTGATAGAAGTAGGGAGAAAATGATGTCATGGGAGAATAGCAAGAAGGGGACTTAGGTATGCCCTTTAGTCAATGCTCAAAGACCTTTAGGCCTACTCCAACTCTGAAGAAGCTAAAGCCTTACTTGATTTTTCACAACTGTACTGAGAGATCTCACCTCATCTCGTTTAGTGCTTCCTCTTATTTATACACTGAGATCTCTTCAAATTTTTATAACATAATTTCACATTTCCTATCTAATTCCTCATCCCCTTCTGGCTTCTCTTGGTCTTCTTGGAGCACTGGCTCCCACTCTTTTAGCACCATCCATCTAACAGACTCTTCAGTTTTCGCTTCCAACCTAATCATTCTGAATAATAAGTTTTGGACTATTCTAGTTATCAATCAAATCTCATGCCTTAGCTGTCTGATTGGTGATAATCTCTACAACTTCTTGAAGTCTAATTATCCTATTCAACATGTATATTGGGATTCTAAATTTTATATCCCCAACTTCCATCTTGAGCCCAAGTGCTTGGTCCATACTCTTTAACTATTCTTTCTGGGGGCCAGGTGTCACCCCAACCATTTGCATCTCCAGTCTGGGTAATGCAAGTTCTAAATGTCGTATCCCTTTTTCCAAGTCATCATACTACTGAATCTCTAAAGATATGTCTGCCTGTTCAGGAAGAAAGAAAAAAAAATTTGACTTTTTAATCCAATATAACAGATCCCTGTCCAATTAAGAGCTAGGTAAGTACACTGTGAGGTCAAGATGAAATTCCTAGGGGAAAATATATCAGCGCCCAAACAAGTGAAGAGGCCCAAGGTAATAAGAAGAGTGATACATAGATAATTCAGAGTTCAGAGATTGTGTTCCCATTCAGTGGAGGCCCCCTCCTCAAATGTAATTTGAGTCTCCCTTAATCTTCAACTGTCCACTCCGATAAAGGTAATGCCACAGATCCTTTTGTTCTGGTATGGCATGTCCAGCCTTGTTCCTGGATCCGAATTGCAGTGTCTGAGGTGTCAGTATTACCTGGTAGGGTCTGTCCCAGCATGGAGTCAACTTCTCATCCTTCCATCAAAACCCAATCTCTAACCTGAATTCTATAAATAGGAAAACCTAGAGGGAGGAATCTTTTGTTGTAGTTTGTCCCTAAAATAGGGTCCCACTTTCCCATATAAACCTGGAAAAAATGACTGTATACTTTCTCAGAAGAGGGAGGATACCAAGGGATGTGAGTATCCCACGTATTTCTTGGTCCTAACTAGGTTCTTCAGTACTTGGGCAGAAAAATGTGTTCTCTGATCCGAGTCTATCCTCTCTGCTACTGCATATCTGGGAATAATTTGTTCTAATAAGACTTTACTTACTGTTGAAGCAGTTGCTCAGGCTGAGGGGAATGCCTCCAGCCATGAAGTCAGATGGCTTCAGAAGTCACTATGATCAGCAAATATTTGAGGCAGCCAATTGGTGGCAGCTCAGTGAAGTCCACCTGGATGCTTTGGAATGGTCCCCCTTTTGGGACCTGGTATTGAGCAGCCTTGTTAATCCTTCGACAGACGAGGGACCTGTCTCATAATTGCGTTAGTTCTCTGCTGTCAGGTTAGAGCCATTGCCCTTCCAAGTTCTCAACTGCTCCGAGAGTTGAGGCCTTCTCTTTTTCCTTCTGGGTAAAACTGAGAGATTGCAGACTAGGGGGAAGTATGAGTATCAAGGCCATTATGAGTTATCTCCTGGTCTCCAGCTTCCTTGGCCTCCTCATCTGCTAATCTATTTCCCCTTGCCTCAAAAGAATTTCCCATCTGAAGTCCCTCCATAACTTCAGCGCTTGATTTAAGGCATACAGTTCACAAGGTGGGCAGATAGATTGCCCTCTGTAACAGTGGAAGTTTTATCTCCATTCACAATAGAAAATCCATTTTTCCTTTTCCCATCTACCATTCTAGAAGATCTATCTATAAACCAATTTATTCCCCCAGGTATTGGCGATTCTTGTAAATCCTCTCTTTCTTTTGCTTGAAAATAAATTAACTCTAAACAACAATGTTCTTCTCTGGGGGATGGTTTTGTTCCCTGAGACAAAAAAGAGGGAGGATTAAGATTATGATCTTGGGTGGTTACTAGATTAGCCTTTTCTAATAGTATTGCCTCATATTTCAAAATTCTGGAATCTGTGAACCATCTCTCAGCCCCCTGATTTAGTATTATCCTTACTTGGGATGGGACACTTACTATAAGACTGCCTCTAAAGGTGAACTTCCTATTCTCTTCTACCAATAAAGTGGAAGCAGCTACTGCTTGTTCACAGGTAGGCCATGCTTTGGCTACAGGATCTAATACTTTAGAAAGGAAGCCATTGGTCTTCTCTGCCCCTCTCTTATTTGAGCAAGAACTTCCAGAGCCACCTCTCCACTTCTCCCTCAACATTGATAAACAGATGGAAAGGTTTTTCCAAGGTGGGGAGAGCCAGTACAGGTGGTGAAATTAACAAACACCTTAAGTCCTCACACTTCTAATCACTCTTCTGATCCCACATGATAGAATTTAGACTTTCCTCTAGCAGATGCTTATACAAGGGTTTAGTAATGCATAAGAAAGAATCTATCCATGCCAGACAATATCCTACTAACCCCAGAAATTTGCGGAACTCTTTCTTTGTTTTATGTTTGAGTATATGTAATATTACCTCAATTCTGGCAGAGTTTAATCTCTTGCTGCCTTCACTAATCACATGCCCTAAATATTTCACCTCCCTCTCCCGAAACTGCAGTTTCTGCAATTTTGATACTCTAAACCCCAATCCTCCCAGGAAATTTAATAGATCAATGGTACAACTATTGGTGTGTTTCCTTGTATCCCCTACTACTACTAGTAGATCATCTATATACTATAACGCCCAAGTTCCCATTACTGGTTGGAAATCTCCCATGCAATTTTCTAGGATTCGACCAAACAAATTTAGGGACTCGTATAGCCTTAGGGCAAGGAGCACCACTTCATTTGCTACTTCCTTCCAGTCTCTGGATCTTCCCATTGGAAAGCAAAGAGGTTTCTACTACTCTCCTCTAAAGGGCAGCTCCACAATACATCCTTCAGATCCAATACATTGAACCACTCTGCAAAACTAGGAATCCGGCCCAGAATGGTATATGGGTCTGGAACAACCACAGGGTGGGAAGCTAATAATTGTAAATCTCCCTTAGATCCTGACCTAACCTGTATTTCCCAATTTACCATCTTTCTTGAATGGAAGTATGGGTGTATTGAAGGGTGAAATGAGGGTTCTATTAGTCCATTTCTCAATAAACCTTGTATCATAGGCTGCAAACCTCTCCTTCCTTCTAGTGAAATTGGATCTTGTTTGACTTTTACCACCTCCCTAGGGTCTATGTGATTTTTATTTGGACTATGTCTGCTTTGCCTGAATTGCCAAGTCCTGCCTAAACCTCAGAGTTTATCCTAGTCTGCTCTTCTTCATTCCTTAGTGCCATTCTTACTGGGGTATATGCTGGGTCCATGTGGAATCAACACAATTTCTAGTTTAGTTATTAAATCTCTCCCCAGAAAGTTTACTTCTGCTTCTGAGACGAGCAGAAATCTGCCCAATGTTTCCCTCTTCCCCATGTACAAGAAAATTTTCTCCTTTAACCCCAGAAATCATCAGAGTCTTCTCAGATAATTTAACCCCCTCAGGCAAACAAGTCACTGAAGATCTCAATGTGTTTATCAAGAGCACAAGAGTCTCCAGGTGGGGTCCCACCTTTAAATTTATCAAGGGTTCTGTATGGGAGTCTTCTAAGAACCCCTGACTCCCCTAATCTTCATCTAGCTCAACAATGGAACATATCTGCCGTTCCATCCTCTGCTGGGGGCAGTCTTTTTGTAAATGCTAGCTTTAATCTACTCAGATATTCAGCTAGTGACTCCTCCTTCCCTTGAGTCACCTCAAAGGCCTTTTTCATGTTCTGTGCCTTTGGCACTGCATTTTGAATTCCTGTAATTATTAGTTCTCTAAGATCCCTCATACTTCCCCGATATATGGGGTTAGTGTAATCCCAATTTGGATCTACTAAAGAGTATTTCTGGTCAGTTGGGACTACTCCTGCTGCTGAAGGGTGTCTCCTGTCCCATTCCTTCAAAGCTGCTCCTCTCCTCTTGTGAGAAGAGGGAATTCAAAATAAGTTCTCCCAGTAGTAAAAAGATTAGGACCCAGGAATTGATCAAATTTTCTGCTAGCCCAGTGGTATCTTGTATTACCTCATTTCCTTCTTAAAGGTTCTGACTTCTGTGGTGCTCAGGGGAACATTCACATATCTATACCTCCAAGAGCCAAGGAATTTCTCTTAAGGAATACAGTTTTGGGCTCCTCTTTGGGGCTCTGGAAGAGGGTAATTTTGGATATCCAAAATCCCTTTGAATTTGCTCTAATTCCTTCCTTAGTGAAGCAAATTGCTCTTTATAGGGCCGGGATGGGGCTAATTGAATTAAGTCTTCCTATGCCCTCAGGGTCCCTAGAGGGACTCATTGAATTAAGTCCTGTGGTAGAGCTAAGTATAGAGGAGGGAGAGATAACAATGGGTCCCATTGCTGTGTCTTTAAAAATCTCCCTTTTCACTTTGATTCTTACTCAATATTATTGGAGCCCTGGAAAGCTATAATCCAGCATATACCTTCTCTGAATTAACAGATTCTTTACTATTAACATACAAATTTAGTTTTTGGTATACCCAGTCTTCAAGGAAGCCATACTTAGGCCAAATGGTGCTTCCACCAATATCTTTGTCACCCCAGACAAAATAATAGCTTATCATCTTTTTCTTGCTTTTTCCTTATATTTTGTCAGTTTATTCCCATTAATTTATTTCCCAAGGGACTATCTACCAATCTTTTATGATCTTTTTTTTTTTTTTTTTTTTCTTATTTCTCTCTATGAGGGCTGGCCGGGACTGGGCCATACCCATTGAATTTGGAAGGAATCTAAATTCCAAAACACCCAACCACATCAATTGTCGCCAATTGACCTCAGTCAACCCAAAAGGCCTGTCCTATCCTGTCCAGAGTAATTCAGGTTGTGGTCTCTTTAAGAAACTAGTCCTTTCAGATGGATTTATTCTTAGCTGATTCCCAATACCTCCTATCTGATGCATTATCAATTCAAAAAGCTAGGACCTTTGATTCACAAATCCTTGTCAAAAGCATCCCTTTGAATTTCAATAGGAGATTTCTGGGCTCTCACAACCCCCAGATCTGGGCCAACTTGGGACTCCACCCACAGGCCCCTTTAGCTAAATCTCTCACTATAAAAGAAGCAAGCTGGAGTCCTCTCTTTGCAGAGGTCCCAAACATGGCAGCCTTACGCCTGGCACGCCAAGGATCTTTGTCCACTGGAACACTGTTTCCTGTGCCCTATTATCTCTACCTTTACCTTTTACTAACTAGACTTTAACCTTACTTCCAAACCCCAAAATAAACCTCTTTTATCAATCTAGGTTTTCAGGTCTATAAATTCTTTTACAGGGGACTGTGTGCCACTACTAGACCTCATTTAACTCTGTATCCTTGCCCTGAATCCAAAGGGGTTGCAGGGGAGCTCTGTTTGACTCCCTGTACCCCGAACCTGCCACTAGACCTCAATTAAATCCTAATTTCATTTAGGTACCCTAATTCTAGACCTCATCAAGAGCACCCCTCCGGAGTCTGTAACTCGACTCAAGGGGCTCACAGGGGGCTTACCTCTGGGTTGCTGCTCAGAAAATTGCTTGACTAATCTGTTCTCACACCAAGCTGCTTAGAATTTTTACCATGGAGTTTCTCCCTTTGCTTTGCCTTGAGTTTCTACACTTCGGGCCCACTTTACCTTGGGGGGCAAAGAGAAGTCCCTGGACGCTGTCGGGCTGCCTAAATCAGGGCAGGGTGCCACCCTGCTAATACCCAAGAGTTCACCTACTCACCAAGTCATGTGAGTCCCCAAAACTGTATGGGTCAGAAATGGCGAGAGGTCACCAATTAAAAAAAAAAAAAGCTGACACCCAAAGAAGTAACACTGAGAGATGAGTGTAAACTATTTGCATTTTTGTTTTTCTTCCCAGATTATTTTTACCTTCTGAATCCAATTCTTCCTGTGCAACAAAAAATTCAGCTCTGTACATATATATTGTATCTAGGATATACCATAATATATTTAACATGTATAAGCCTGCCTGCCATCTAAGGGAGGGGATAGAGTAAGGGAAGGGAAAAATCAGAACAGAAGTACAAGGGATAATGTAAAAAATTACCCATGCATATGTACTGTCAAAAAAAATTATAAATATAGAATAAAATAAACAAACAAATAAATAAATAAAAAGGGGGGGGGGAAGCTGGAAACATCTATAGGAGCAAAACAAAAGTTTATTGTACATTCTCCAAGAACCTGGCATCCTACCCATTGGAGGGAGGAGGCACTTTTTGGGACCACTGACCCTCATCCTCATTGGCTAAGGGTCTTACATTCTAAACACAGGAATTACCCAAGAAATTGAATTTGGCCAATAAATATATAGTTGTGCATATTTGATTGAAGTAGGGAGAAAATGATATGATGGGAGGATATCAGAAAGGGAACTCATCTCGTTAAGATGTAGGGAAATGACCCAAACCGTTTAGTTAGTGATACCTTCAAATTTCAGGTCTCCCTTCCCCTACCAAGGGGTTGTCTCCTTTCTAACTTGTGGCATCAATTCAAAAGAATTCTTTAAGAATTCCTCAGAATAGAATAGTGAACTTTACCTTTGTTCTTATCAGTAATTGTGTAGCATATTGGCTCAAACCATATCAAGTGTAGTGACTATTTTGCTGTATGCAGGATGATTCAGTGCTAGGGGATATGAGTAATTTATAAAAACAAAATCCACATTATCCCTATCTTTAGTCTAATTAGAAACACAATACATAACCACTTGGAATCTAAATATTAACAAAAAATGTGTAAATAGCAACTTTAGACACCAGTGGGAGAGATGCCACAAGGTCATATACAAGTAAGTGCTATGGGGAGTTATATTGATAGTAATTGCTAATTTGGTAATCTGGATCTCTGTTCCAAATCCAAAACAGCTCCTGGTTGCATCCACTCTGAATGCCATTGCTTGCAGTCTCTTGCCTGTCCTCCTTGGGAGGAGTTTTTGTGTTCTACAAATCTCAGTTAAGAATAGAGTTAGATATTTAGCTCATTCTTATCACAATTATTAAACCTTCAGATTCTCTCATCCCCAACAGGACCAGTTTTAAGGAGCCCTCAGACATGTATGTGTATCCCCTGTAAAGAAGGGCATTAAGATTAGTCATGATGAATGTGTATACAAGTTTAGGGTATGATTCTTAGGTATTCTAAACTCACCTCAAGTTATCAGAAATCACTTTCATAATTCTTTTTCTTTATTATTATAACTTTTTATTGACTGTACATATGCATGGATATACTTTCATGATTCTTTTTTTAAAATAATTTATTAATTTTATAATTATAATTTTTTTTGACAGTACATATGCAAGGGTAATTTTTTTTTTTAACAACATTATCCATCCTATCTGGGAGGAAGCTGGTAAATTTCCTACCCAAAGGGCTGACCCTACGGAGTTTTAACAATGAGTAAGAAATTGAAGAGAACGATTGACACCTTCTATACAGAGAAAGAATGGGTATCCAACCCCAAAGAGGCTAACAGCAGATAGTCTCCAGATAATACTCTAAAGGGGAATGATACCTGCGCCCCATCACTTTCATGATTCTTGAGATGGGCAAGGGAAAAGGGGTTGCTCCTTCTGAAAAGAGGCAATGGCTGTATCCAAAATCTGCATTCCTTGTGCTTATTGGCAAAAAAAAAAAAAAAAAAAGGACTTTTTCTGTATATTCTTCAAAAGGGTTTATTTTTTTCTCCACTTAATGATATTCACCTGTTCTTTGGTTACCGTATAGAAGTTTTGCCCTGAATGTGACAGGGATTAGGATTTGAAGTTCTAGTGAAAAGAATTAGATTTCTTAGTTTAGACAGTGTTATATATTTCTTCTCCTGGATCCTTGCCTTCTTCATTTCTACTGTGTAATATAATAATATTTCATCATCTGTATCCTCATCCTAATGATAGTGTCAGTCAGTAAGCATATATTCAGCAACATTTATGTGATTGACCCTATATTAAGTCTAGGGCTAAAAAAAGGCAAAAGATAGTCTCTGTCCTCCAGGAGCTCACACTCTAATGGGGGAGACAAAAAGCAAAGAAGTAGGATAAATAGGAAACAATTCATAGAAGGAAAATATTATAATTAAGAAGGGTTGGGAAAGGCTTCCTGTAAGATTTGAAGGAACACAGGAAAACCATAGGTGAAGATGAAGAAAAGCACAGTTGGAAGAAATGCCTGAAACTTTAAAAGATGGAGTGTTTCTCATGGAAAACAAGAAGGGCTGAGGCAGTTGATTGAAAAGTATGTGGTTGGAAGTGAGCTGTGAGAAGGCTGGGAAATGTATATGTTGGAGGATGAGGTGGGGAGAAGCTAGATTATTTAGGCCTCCGAACACCAAACAATAGGATTTTGTATGTTATCCTAGAGGTGATAGGAGATGTAGTTTAATAAGAAGAGGAAAGTGACATGATAAAATTTGTGCTGTGGGGATTTGATGATGGGAGTAGAGTAAGAAGAGACTTAAGCCAGTTGGGCCCACCTGCAACAATCCAGAGGTGAAGGACTGAAGCCTATGTCAGAGGAGAGAAGGGGACATATTTGAGAGATGATGTAAAAGCGACATTTATGGGCCTCAACAACAGATTGGATGTAGGGAGGTAAGAGAGTGAAGAGCTGAGGAGGACATTTCAGTTGTGAGACGGGGGATTAGGAGGATAGTGGTATCCTCAGGAGTGACAGGGAAGTGTGGAAGCTTGAAGAAGGAAGTGTTTGGGAGCAGAAATAATGAGGTAAGTTTTGGACATGTTGAATTTTGTTTGTCTATCGGGCAATGTCTGAAAAGTAATTGGAAATATAAGACTGGAGGTCAGCAGAGAGTTTAGGATCAGATAGGTAGATGTGAGGACAATCAACATAGAGATAATAATTCAATTCATGTGAGCTGTTGGAATCCCTGAGTAATATAGAGGAAGAAGAGAATGGGGCACCTACTATTAAAGGACAATATAAGGATGAGAATCTAGAATAGGAGACTGAGAAGTATGATCTGATAGGTAGGAGAACAAGAAGGATGACTGAGTAATATAAGTACATTTATATCATCTCAAACTCATGTAGCACTTTTTTTTACACATATATTATTTAACTTTACCAATAGCTCTGTGAGGTAGGCAGTGTAACTGTTATTAGTCCTATGTAACCATGTGTAGTATTTGCTATTTGCTGGGTACATTGTGGTTAACTGAACAACCAACTTTAGCTCTAAATTGCTACTACTTTGTTTCCATATTAAATTTTCTTCCAGGTTCAAAGCAGTCTAGCAAATGTGGATTTTTCAGAAATTGGAATTATTGAAATTATCTCTTTTATTGATTCCTTCCCTACTCCCAGGCTTAAAATCATCTCTTCCTTTTAAATTAAATTCCTTTCTCTTAATCCCAGGCTGAATACTTATAAATTTGGAATGCAAATCATTGTAATAGTTTAATAACCTTAAAAGCAATTTCAGATAGGATTGAAATGTAAATAAGTTTTAAATGGTATAAGATGGACTTAGAGTTTCTTTCTAGATGGTATTTAGGGACTAAATTTAGTGGTTACCAACTATTCTTTTTACTGCAGCCTACTCCTGCCTACCTGTGTGCACCTCTTCCTGACTTTGTACACATTCTGCTGTTTGCTTTCTTTGCTTTGAGTCTTCTTTGACTTTCTAAGTGACTTTTTTGAATCTTGGTCTTGTGGCTTCTCAGCATTCCCCAGAAAAAAATGCATCAGAAAGTTGGGGAATTATGGATAATACCTGTGAGTTAGCATTCTCAAAAATCATTAAATTTCTATGGCAGAGATTCTTGGGATCTGGGATGTTACATATATTTTACAGATGAAACAATCTGAAAGGCTCAAAGAGTGATTTGTCAAAAGTGATTTAGCTAGTCACTGTTACAGCAAAAACTAGAACCCAATTCTCTTAACTCTGTATACACCTTGTTCTTTCCATTATGCTATGATGCTGCATATTTTTGCTTATCCTCAAAGCTCTTCAGCTTAGCAGATACACTGATGTGCTTAATAATGTGTACATCTTTGTAACATTGAATAGCAAGAAATCCTGGACAGCCTTCTGCTTATCCTATGTTTTGCTTTTAGCTGACTTTCTTTGGGAGCCTCTGCCTTTAAAATCTTTTTAGAAAAACAAAACATTTTCATTCTACCAATTGATACCATGTTCAAAGCCATACATAGATGGACATCTGATTCTTCCTTATATTTTATATAACTTTAGAAGTTAAATTTCTATATGGGAATATGAGGAATTATGGATTTCTATTTACAAAAACTTTAACATCTTCCCAAATTTGATGGTTTCATTTAGACCAATGGAAGAAATTGGTTTAATATAGTAATACATATTAAATCAGACAATGATAAAATCCTAAAACTGGAAGATGCCTGAGAGATCATGTAGTTTTACCCTTTCCTCAATAAAATAATTCCCTCAGCATTTCCATTATTTGTTGTAGGATTAAATCAATGCTAAACTAGATTTAACCATTGTCTCAATTCCACTTAGTACCTTGTTTCAAATTCTGGCCTATAACACCTCCTTGTAGGATTAAATCAATCATAGTGGACTATGTTAAATTAGATAACTATTGTCTCTATCAATTCCACTGACTTAGTACCTTATAAGAATCTTTTGTTTCAAGTTCAGAGTTCTGGCCCATAACACAGTCTCTTCATTCTTGCAATGCCCCTCATTCTGTTGTTGAATAGTTATTTCTTCTCCCTTCCTTCCTTTCTCCTTCTCTCCCATTCTCCCTTTTCCCCCTCCTATCCTCCCTTCCTTCCTTCTTTCCTTCCTCCCTGCCAACCTCTCTCCCTCTCTTCTTTCCTTCCTTCCTTTTCTCTCTTTGTTCTTATATCACCTTCATTTATGAAATTCTTTCTTTCCCTAGTGAGCATTTTTGTAAAACAATAAAACAAGAAAGAGAAAGCATCAGTTTAGTAAAACCAACTATCACATCAATCAAATCTGACAGTATCCACAATATGGAATACATTTTCAAAATATTTCCCTCACATACAGCTGCTGTTTTCTATTAAAATCACTGATACTTACTTAGCAGTTACTAAGGCCAAATTTTGCTGCTGTAGGGCTTCTAAGACTCAGAATATCAGTTCTAACTGATGTACCACACTTTCTGCTTTTTAAAGGCTTAACTGCTAGTGATTTTAGGAATGCTTTATTAAGCATTTAACTTGTATCAGGCACTGTGCTAAGGACTGGGCACGCAATAAATGAATAAATAAATAAAACTTTTCTATCCATCTTGGAAGGGAAAAGAGATTCTAAATGTGTATCAAGATGTATAATTGGTCATGCTCCTAAGGAAGAGTTTTTTAGGGCCCTGTCATTTATTCTTTTAAAAAGTTAAAATTTTTTGTTTTTGATTTTTACATCAATTATTTACAAATAAACCATCTCTCACTGTAGCAAAAATAAAAGGCAAGAGTGACTTTTATTGCTGACAAGTTTCCAGGGTCCTGAGAATTATTGTAGAATGAAGGATCCATGATCTCATTAATATGTTATCTAATGATATTCTCCCTCATGTTTTTCCCTGAATCATCTTTAGGATGGCCACCCATTGCACTGTATTCCTTACTCTGATTCTCTTAATATTTATGGATAGGAGTGCAGCACTTGGCTATCTAATTTTCATTCTTCCTTTCCACTATATGACTGGTCCAGCTTATTTCCTCACCAGACATGTCCTTCATGATGTCTTCTGATTCTTGTGTACAAGCCTTCTTTGACAGTAGATTGCTACCTTACATTTAGCTTGTGCATTTCTGATGAGGTCGAGAATTTGGGTACCTAAGTGAAATTAGGGTTTAATTGAGGTCTAGTGGCAAGTTCAGGGTACAGGGAGTCAAATACAGCTCCCCTGCAACCCTTTTGGATTCGGCGCAAGTTTACAGAGTTAAATGAGGTCTAGTGGTGATGCAGAGCCCCCTGTAAAGGAATTTACAGACCCGAAAGCCTAGATTGGTTTAAAAAAAAAGGTTTATTTTGCGGTTTGGAAGTAAGGTTAAAGTCTAGTTGATAAAAGATATTAAGTAAATCAAAGAGGGCACTGGAACCAGTGTCCAGTGGGCAGAGATCCTTTGGCATGCCAGCCATAAAGCTGCCTTGTTTGGAACCTCTGCAAAGAGAGGACTCCAGCTTGGTTCATTTATAGTGAGAGATTTAGTGGGTGGAGTCCCAAGTTTGCTCAGATCTGGGTGGGGGTTGTGAGAGCCTGGGTCTCCTATTAGAATTCAAAAGGGTGTTTTTGACAGGATTTGTGAATCAAAGGTCCTAGCTTTTTGAATTGATAACGTATCAGCTAGGAGGGGCTGGGAATCAGAAAGGAATAATTCAGTCTGAAAGAATTAATTTCTTATTGGGATCACAATCCACATCATTTCCATTACCCTTTGATTCCCCTACAGTTGTGATTTTTCTGAAATTATAGTGGTTTCAAATTGGCAGCTATATAGTATCATTAGAACAATATTGGTATTTTTTTAAATGGGATTTTTTTTTCAGCAGCCAATTGCTTTGAATCATTAACTGCAGGTCATAGTTCTCTAAATAAGATTCAGCCCAGACTCTTTCTTCTGGACTCAGATCATTGTCCAGTGCCTATCCAGTATATTGATGCTCTCAATGTGTGTTACTTGTGCAACTGAATGTCATAATCTAGATAGTATGTGCCTTCCACACATTTTGTTTTCCTATGTCGGTAGCTAGGCCATTCTCTTTTGGGTAATCACTGAGAAGGCTTTCATGTTCCAAGATTCTGTGTAATAAATACATTGTGTCAAATTAGCACAGTTTTAAACTGTGAATATCAGCATTGGCAAAAATCTAATCTTTTATTTTTTTGGTCATTATTCAAGATAGCACATCTGTGACAGTTTTGAAACACTGAGCTTATACATCTCCTTGTTTGCTGTTTTACTTTTCGTTGATACTCAGTAGATTTTTGAACAGTCTTTCTGTAATTGTATCTGCCTTGCATGATTTTAGAATTCTATAGTATAGAAGACACCCTGTTGAAAGAAATTCTTTTAAGCTACATTTGGTTGTACTGAGTCAAACAGTAAATTAAGAAAAAAGTCATGTATTCTCTGTCTCTCTTAGTAAATCTGTATTTGTCTGCAGAAAATTGATTCCAAAAGCCTCTGCTTTCTTCTAATGTTTGTATTGATTTATAAAGACTTTAAAACAAGGAAAAAGTAAGAATAAGGGCAGTAAATGCTAGCATCTTTTTATTTGTTTTCTTTATTGGTAAGATTCTGATCTTTTCCAGTTTTGGGGGAGTCATCTTTCAGATGCTTTAAAAAAATTGATCTCCAATTGCCATTAAAATGGTGTTGACTCCAACTTGGATTTCATCTCTGATCTGTTTGGTATCTGAGTCATCATACGAGATGAAAATGGACAAACTACGTGAATTAAAGATTTTTAAAAATTAGAGTGCAGCTGGAATGATTACATTCTTTTGTAGGAAGAATTCTTTGTTTATTAGGTAGAGTGCCACGTGCACACATGATTCAGGCGATTTTCAGAAGCATTTATTAAGCATCTTTCTGCACGTGGTACTAATTATTTGATAATTATCACTGTATAGCAGTGGAGAAGCTTTGTTTCAGAATCTGTCAAGGGGTAGATCCGGGAAGTAGGAGGCCTCCATGATGGGTATAGCAGCCAGAGATAGGAGTAGCTCAGAACAGCAGTGCTTTACAGGCTGTAAAGTCAGGCCAGAACTCTTTTTTAGCTGGAGGAAGCCAGCTCTTTGTCAGTCCTGTGGCTGGGGCTGCACTCCTAATAGCACAAGGTTTCTGATATCATTTGTAAATCCACATGTGAAACAGGAACAGCTTCCCCTTCTTCTGCATGGAATAGTTCTCAGAAAAGTAATCACTTTTTTATGTTGGAGTGGGAAGGATGTCATTTTTTTCTGTTAAGAGTCATTGACCTATCAGGGATAAAAACTAATTGAGGACTATATATAAATAAAAATAAACTTAATTTAATTTTTATGAGAAAAATATGATTCAATTCAGTTTTAAATTATGACTTTAGTAAATGTCAACAACAAAACAAATAAAATAAGGGACAAAATTTTATACAAAATCTTACCCAAATCCCTAACCTATTAAGGCAGAAACAGGAAAATTCATGAATAACAGACAAATACCCTATACCCTCTGTTGTACCTTTAGAAATTCTGTAAGCTATGGCCTTGTTTTCCATCATTTCCAAAATACAGTGGAGTTAGTATGCATGCAACTCTGGTTCTCCTAATTTTACTTTGCCATCTTATAGCTCTTTTCATATTTCCTTCCATTTTTGACACCATGATATTCTGTTACATTATATTGAATATTTTAAATACGCATTTTGTTTTTTACTCCTCCATTCCTACCTATTCTTTGCCTAGAGTGCCGCCTTACATTAAAATACTCACTCACACAGTACAATTTCTAAAATACATTTAAGTAAAATGATTTGATGTAGTAACTGCCTTTAACCACTATATTTTTACCAAAAGAAATTTTCCAGTATTCGTTATCTGTTACCCATATCTGTCATTTCATGTCTCTCAAAGTCTCAGTTCCTGTCTTTTAGTATTGTTTGCATTGACATTATTGTAGTCTTGAGTATATCATTTTTCCTGGATCTGATTTCTTTGTCTTCCATTAGTCCATGTAAATCTCATATAACTGAATTTCTCATATTCATAATTTCTTATAGTAAATAATATTCCATTACTTTAATGTCCTCATTAAATTAAGCTATTCCCCAAATAATTGGCACTTGCTTTGTTTCCAGCCTTTTGTTAATACAAAAAGTTCTTCCTCAATTATTTTTCTTATATGAGTTAACTTTTGTTGTTTTCCAAATTAATTTTTAATACAGCTCTATAGATAGTGTCTTATAGTATGTGTCTTCCCAAAGCCCCTTCAATAATACTTGTAATTCACTTCATTTCATATTTTTGCCTTTTATCAATTGCTGATGAGTGTGAAATTATATCACAAGTTTGCATTTCCTTTACCTACATGAAGAAACTTTTCATGATCATTGATAAACCTGCTTTTTTTTCTCGAAAACTTGTTCAAATCTTTTGACTCAAAATCTATTACATTAATATCCCATAATGAATTCAGCTGTTTGCTGGTTATTTGGCTCCTTTTTTGTTGTTATTACAAACAGAGAAGCTTTAAATATTTTGCTATTTTTTTTTATTATTTTTTTGGAATAGTCAGCAATGGAGACATGAGGTCTAATGAATTTTGTGAGTTATCAGTTATCAGTTCTGCTCTCAAGTTTATGCTGTTAAATAAAAAAAATTTTAAAATTTTAATCAGCTTATATAACAAATAATGCATATTTTATTTATGTTTGTAGCTAGAATGTAGCTATGTGTGGTGACAAACAAAGCTTTAGTTTGCTTAGATTCAACCAGGAGTTATTCTCTCTCTCTTCTTCCCCCATTGTTGGAGAGGACCACTGTATGGATAGCTTCTCTTTAAGACTATCATGAGAATAAGGACTGTGTCTTATACATCTCTCTTTATTTCCACCAGTGCCAGCATGATTCTGGGTGCAGAACTTTGCTTTTTTCCCCTTAATCCCCTAGATTAAGTCAGAGATGTCTCCCAAGGAAGCATACTCTCCAGGCCAGGATGAAGCTTCCTCTGGAGGGAGGGGCTGTCCTCTCCATCTGGAGTAGAGTCCTTGGACTGGCCATACTTTTCATCCTCATGCTTTGTCCAGCCTTAGCCCCTCTTCTAGTGCAGCTGCCTAGCAGGAAGATCTCTTACCCCTTTATTTCCCATCTCATCCTCCTTTCTCTGTTAGGAAGCTGCCAGGTACTGGTGTCAGGTCACAGCTGGAGCAGATCTGCTTTCTCAGAAACTAAAGAATCAGCTTCCTCCTGACCTCTTTAGGACAGAGAGGCCAAGGCTGGCTGGTGAAGAGTGTGGGGCAAACTGGAAGTCATGGGTTTTCAGGGGCAGAAATAACTCCCCCAGGGGCCTTCTCCCAATTCCCCTGGCTCATTCTGCCCTTCCTGTGCCCCACATAGAAACTGCATCTGTGCTTGGGAACACACTTTATCCTAGAGTCTCTGATTCGAGTCCCGCCAGCTCTAGAGTAATATCCATTTTCCTCTACCACTTACATGTTTTTATGGGGCTTACAGCTCTTCTCTGTTCCAGTGAGATGATCTAGCTAGAGGAGATCTGAGCAGTCTCAGGCTGAGAAATAATCCAGCGATGGGGAAAAAAAAAAAAAAAAAAAAGACTGGGCAGCCAGGTGTTCTTGGTGGGGTGTAGATAGTAATGGATTTGAGTCACAGCCAAACATTGCAGTGAAAAGAGCATTAGTGGGGGGGGGGGGAGAGTCAGGATATCTGCATCTAGTCATGGCTTTACTACTTATTGGGAAAATGCCCCAGAAGAACATCCTCTAGCTGTTTGGCTAAGGGGCAGCCATCTCGTCCTTAGATCTGGAATTTGGCTTGAAGCCAGTTAACTTGAACAGTTAGATGGTGGGAGCTTGGGGTAGCTACTTCATCCTTAAAATAGAACTAATGTCAGTAGTGGACAAGACTTTTTGCAAACCTTAAAACAATGTAGAAATGAGTAATTTCCTTCTTTCCAAACCTTGTGTAAATTAAGTCACTTATTAAATCTGTTACTCTGGCTTAAGAGGCTGTGATTTGGGGGACATTTTAGGCCTCCATTAGAGTAGAAGCCCTGAGGGTAAGAGGTCGGTATTATTGGTGGGGTTTGGGAAACATGGGAATCCCCCCTCATTACATTTCTACTTCCTCAGATCCTGTTCATCTCAGATTATTTCTACGCTTTCCTGCGGCGGGAGTACTACCTCACTCATGGCCTCCACCTGAAGCGCCAGGATGGAACGGAAGCCATGCTGGTGCTCAAGTAGGGTGGGGCCAGCTGGCCTTGCTGGAGATGGACTCCTCTGAGACCAAGTGGGGAGAACTGGGGGTGAGGCTGGACTGCTGTGCCCCTCCCCTCTCCCTTCATCTTGGCCCTACTTTGGGGAGGGCTCGCTTTAGAGGTCATGAGGAACTTGTGATGCCTTCAATGATACAGACCTGGATCCTCAGAACTCAGAACAAGAGGAAAGCTGCCAATGAGGACCCTTTTGGGAAGTGAAGCCTTCACCATGAAGAATGACTGAGAAATGGTTGAGTCTGCCTTGGGCCACTCCCTGGAAATCATGGTTCCAGCAGGTCCTTCCCCCATCATCCCTCCAAATCCTAAAAACCGGTTTTGTCTCCCTTGCTTTATAGAGTATCTTCTTGTCCACTTCAGCAAGGTACAAGTTACCCAGGGCCTCTATTCTCCCAGGCCAAAGTATTCCAATATCCCCTTCCCCTGCCCTTTATTCTCCCAGGCCAAAATCTATCCCTAAATACTCTTCCCTTGCCCCTAAGCCTGGACAGTCCTTTTCCCTTTGAATCTAAAAGTCAGGCAGAGCCTTGGTGTGTTGTTGATGCTAAATAAATGTCTTTTTCGTAGTGAATACTGGTTGTTTGAAAATGAAAGAGGTGGGAGAAGTTAAGCTGAGGAGCAGAGACTAGGGTGATGGGTATTCACGATGGATGCCCTTGTGACACCATTACTTGGGAGATCCACAGCCTGTCCTGGGCTGTTATACCAAAGTGTGAAGGAAAGATTCCTCTGGGGCTTCTCACATCATTTGTGTCTTCTAGCTGATCTTATGGGACCAGAAACCCATCAGAGCTGAGGGATCTTGGAGATATACAGAGGCCAGGTGAGTGACTGACCTCAGGCCAGGATGAGAGCTGGGTCAGTTACTCTGACCCATTTTAGGGTCCATGAGGACCTGGCTGTAGACGGGAGTTTTGTAACTGTAGTGGAGGCAAAGGTACCACTGGCCCAGGTTAGGTAGGACTTGAAATTTCTCTTTATTTATACAGAGTATTAGCTCAAATAGGCTGGTGCTCCAGGACACAGGTACATAATGTGGAAGAAAACAGCAGTCAGGGTTAAGGTTGCAGGGGGAAAGCTCAGTCCACAGAGTGGCTGCCAGTGTGAGAAGGGTCCAAACTGCATGCAATAAAGATGGAATAAAGGTGCCTAAAAAAAAACCAAACAAACAAAAAACCAGACCAGAGCCAAGGTAGGGCCAAGGCTACAGGTGCCCACCCTCTCTCCCCCTCCCCACACTTTCAGCAGGTGCCACCTTTAAAACCAGAAGGGCAAGCCATATATTTCTATTCTCATCCCCCATCTACAGACACAGACTGAGTGGCCCCCATGGCTCTAGGGTCTGGGGGTAGCACCGAAGAGTTGATATGTGTACAGAGTTGGGATAGATGAAAATTTCTTGACATAGGATGTCCTCTGCTCCGTTGCAGCCCCGGGTGGGCAAAGTCCTTATTTTGGCATTGATCTAAGCCAACCACTCCAGCTTTGGGTCCTGGGAAAGGTCTCCAGAGAAGGGGTAGTTAGAGGCAGCTTTATAGTTCTAGTAGGAAGCTGAGCTGTCCCCCTCCCCAGCTGCTGCTGTCTTCCCAGGGCCAGGATATTCCCTGACCCTTTTTTGCTCAGTAGCCGAAGGTCTCCTGGGAGGCATAAACCATGTAGAGGAAGCCATCTTCATCCTTCTCCTGCTCGTAGATCTCTGAGATAGTTGTGGAGACGCTCACCATGCTGTGCTGGTTTACCAGGAGGAAGAAGGCCTGAGTGGGATTAAGTTGGAGTCTGCGGCTGCATAGGAGAGGGGGAAAGGGAAGTCCATTGGAAGGGTAACAAGACAAGAGCCCCCCCTCGCTCCCAGCTCTGACATTGAGTTGAGTTGAGTTGGAAGCAATGTCTGAGTACTAGTCCAACCGTTCCCAAGTATGAGCCTCCGTGACAGATGTCACCCCATCCACCCTGCCCCACTTGAGAGCCCAAAGGAGCCCCCCCACTTACTGCATGGTTCAGGGTTTTAAGAACTTTCTGCTGATCCAACCCTCTGGTTCCTCAGCCTCACTCCGGCCTATTTATCATCTTCCACTCTCAGAGGCCTTCAAATACTTGGGTTTTGTCTTCCCTCACTTCCCCTCCCACTCTAGAGATCATGTCTTCCCCTCACTTTTCCAAGCTAAATGTGAACTCACTTCCTCTAAATGATCTCACAAAGCATGGATTCTCCTTTTCGGTCCCAGATATTCTCCTGTCGATTTGTAACAGTTTGACACTGACCCTCCCTAGACCCGGCCCCAGAACTCAATGCTGTATTCTAGATGCCAAATGCAGCTGACCACGCAGAGGCCGCGAAAGCCCCTTTCCCCTTCCTTCTCCTCCCCTTCCCCTCCCACTGCCTGTTAACGAGGTCAGACTCAGGCAGCGCTGCCCAGGTCAAGGGGAGGGGGCGGCCTCTGGCTCACTCACCGGATGATCTTCACTAGTTCACTCATGTTGACGTGGTCAGGGACAAGGAACTTGGTCTTGTCCAGGACAGGCAGTTGTTTTTCCCCTTTGTACCGCTCGATGATCACCTAGAGAAGGAGGACGGGTAAGAGGAGGCAGATGCAGAGCAGGAGCCACGGGCACTGGGAGGGGCCCGGACCGCGGAACTCACCGGGATCTTGCTGGGATGCTGATTCCGGATCTGCTGCACTTCCTTGCATCTGTCAGCTGGAAAAAAGGGGCGGCGTTGAGGCTCGAAGCGAGGGCTCGGGCCCCTGGAACCTCCCTCCCTCCCTGCAGCAGCTGCCTCAGGGCTCCCGGGGCCGGGAGCCACAAAGGTGGCTGAGGGGATCCGACCTCCCACCCACATGGCCGCTGCTCAGGCTTCGCCGCCGCGACCCGGACCCAGCCCCGGGACCCTTCTAGCGCGCGCCCCCCACCTCGCCCTCCGGATAAGCGCCCGAACCGAGAGACTCGGGTTACCCAGAGATCTTTTCCCCACCCGCCCAAACCCCTTGCACAGACTCAGACGATCTAGGCAGGGGTCCAGAGCTTGCCTTGCCCGGATAGGAAAAGCAGTCTCCCACGGCCGGAGCGGGGGACCCGGGCCCCTCGGCCGCCGCCGCTCCGGCTCTCCCCGGGCTCAGAGCCAGCCCCCTCCCCCGCCTAGGACACTCGGAGTAAACACGCCAGGGCTGCGGAGGAGGGGCCTCCACTGTCTCCTCCCCGCACGCCCCTTAAAGGGCAAACCCGGAGGGGGGAGGACGAGTCCGGGAGGCCGCCCTCCCCCTCCCGCTCCCGCTCAGCCCCGAAGCTCCCAATAGAGCTGGGGAGACCCGGAGATTGCCTCCTGTACCAGAGCCCCTAGGTATCGGCCCGTGTGCCCGTGACAACGCCGGCCTTCGGCT
The DNA here is from genome assembly GCF_048593235.1 of Sminthopsis crassicaudata. NCBI lineage: Eukaryota > Metazoa > Chordata > Mammalia > Dasyuromorphia > Dasyuridae > Sminthopsis > Sminthopsis crassicaudata. Next base: position 439,069,361 of record NC_133618.1, on the reverse strand, counting down.
TCCCGCCCCGGCAGATCCCAGGACGCCCCGCAGAGGCGATCGTTTCCTTCCAGCCCCCCACCCGTACCCCGCCCCGGCCTCACCGAAGCTTCGCCGCTGCTTGAAGGGCCGGTCGAAGGGCATGGCGCTGGGGTCCGGGCTCGGGCAGGAGTGGGGCGGGAAGTTCGGGGTCAGGGATCCGGGTGTCGCCGCTGCCGCTCCGAGTTCTCTCTCGCGCGCCTTCGCGTTCGCTCGGGTTCTCAAAGCCGAGCAGCTGCTGCCGGAGGAGTTGGTAACTCGGTTCGGTGACGTCACTTCACAACATTCTTTAAAGGGAAGACTGGCCCTGCCCTGCCATTGGGCCGACAAAAAAGCCACCCCATCCGCCCACTGACCCCGTGACGCAAAGGCAGCGCGGGCCAGGAATGGACAACCGAAGAGGCGGGGTCCCGGGGAGACACCGCCTTCCTGGTCGTTGCCATGACAACAGACCGCGGCACTTCGCCGCTCTAGTCCGTGACGCCATGCGCCCCACCCCTTCGCTTCCTAACTCCGGGCTCCAGTTCGCCGGCCCGCGAGAGCTCCGTCTCTCAGCTGCGGCCCGGCCCGGCAGCATTATTGACGAGGTCCTAAGCCAGAGGTGAGCCCGCTGTCCTCGCGGCGCCCGTGGCTCTGTCCCACGACGGGCGTGTGCGGGCCGGACTCCATAAACTGAGTAAGCCCTCCGGACCCCAGTTTGCCCAGAGACCCCCCGGCCCCTAGTCCTTGCGCCCTCCGAAAGACAACCCTGGTTTCGAGAAAAAGGGACTCGCCCAGGCTGTTCAGGTGTCTCTAGTGACAGAGCCCCTTGGGCCCAGCCAGTCCAGCGGAGGAAGCAGATGCAGGCTCCTGCCACTCATGATACATGCGAGTGGCAAAGGCGGTTTAGAAACCACGGCTTGGGGCCCTTTCCAGTATATCTCCCTCCCCACTCCCGTAGGGTAGGTCAGGACTTTTCTGGGTCTCAGTTTCCTCACTGTAAAACCAGAGTTGGACTGGACGAGCTGTAAGGTCTCCCCCAATTTGTGTTGACGTGTTCTTGCGGTTTTCCACCGGCTACAAGGTTCCTCTCACCTGAACCTCTCGGGCTGAGGCCCCTCCCCACTTTGAAACAAAACCTGGCTCTACCCTTGGCAGCGCCTCTGACCGGAAGGAGGGAATGAATGAGATGCTGATGTGTGATAGGAATTATAAGTATAAAATTCACCATTGGGGCTGGTGTAAACGCCAGATGATTTCAGGGGAAAGGCTAAAAGCAGTTCGGTGTCCCAAAGAACCGAGGAGTGAGGAGGAAAAGTCTGAAAGAGGGAGGGAAAACTGAGAAGCTGTTGAATGAGACAGACTAACTTCCCATCACCCGGCTCTGCTGGTGACTGCTCTTTTAAAAACCCTTCTTGCCTCACTAAATACTAGATTTGTAAAAGAAAACATTCTTGGTCTTCCTTTCAAGATGGTATAAGGAGATCCGATTATCAAACATTCATACTAGTAGCAGAAGGGGCACAGGACTCTTGGTCCTGCTTCTAAGGACTTTGAAATCTTCTATAACGGCAGCTTTTCAGATTCTAGGGTTCTATAGAATTGCTTCCTTTTTGAGGTTATGGTAGGGTTATCAGTCCAGACTTCTGCTTAATTGCCTCAGTGTTCTGCACAAAGCTGGGGCCTAAGTATTATGGGCCAGAACTCCAAACTTGAAACAAAGGATTCTTACCAGTTACTGAGTCAATGGAATTGATAGAGACAATAGTTATCTAATTTAGCATAGTTCAGTCTGATTGATTTAATCCTACAAGGAAATGTTATGGGCCAGAACTCAAACAAGGTACTGAGTGGATTTGAGGAGACAATGGTTAAATCTAGTTTAGCATTGATTTAATCCTACAACAAATAATGGTTTCCTAGTGATATAATGATTAGTGTATACTCAGTGTGGGGGCATGTAAGCTAGGAGCCTCAGCCAGGACTAAGTTGGGGAGATCCAAGCTCTCAGAACCAAGGAGAGAGATAGGCCTCCAGAAAAAGTAGCCAAGCCCCAAGTGAAGGAGACCAGACTTATTCTGGCTAACTCTTGTGGTCATTACTGAACTGAAATGAAGGTTACCTTCAGAGAACATTACATTTTAGAGAACATAACACCTAAGAAACTGAATTCTGCTTCTATTGAAGTGTTTGTAAATAAGACTAGGATAAAATTGAAAAACAACCTTGAAAGCAATTTAAACTGAGGATCTCTCATTGGCACATGAAAGCCTGATTGGTCTTGTAAGTGGAAATCCTGGAATGATTGTTTCTCCAGCAAGTCTGTATTGTGACATTTCAGCAACCCTGGGTGTGACTTGGGTACCTAGAGAACTTGGCCTATATCTTCATGTGAAGCAGGGCCTTATTTCCTGTAGGGAATTCAAAAAAAGTGGCTGTGGAAACAAGCAGGGAATGGAAAGGAGGCTGGTATCTGATGTCTAGGTGTCTGTACAGGTAATCTCTCTTACCTTTGGACTATTTCTGAGCCACAAGTTGTCTCACTGGGGGAGGCAAAGGATTGAGGCAGTGGAAGACGAGGAGAAGTGCCTTTGAGAAGCTGTTACAAAGCTCTCGCCAATCACAATGCCAAGGTTTAGTACTATGAGCCTTCCTGGCTCCTCCACATGGGCCACATCTGAAGCACAGGGAGTTAGGTGTTGGCACTCACACACCAGGTGCTAGTCAAAGGTGATGTTTGCACTCTTATGCCACCAACACCTTGTTTCATGTGACCAGAGACAGGAAAATGCCACCAACACCTTGTTTCATGTGACCAGAGACAGGAAAAATAGCCTATTCCAGAAAAAGTAATTCTCTAGCAAACAGGGATTAACTCCTAAACTTTCTCTACAAAATAGTCCCCTTACCCAATCCTCAGCCTGCCAGGGAATTTAGGGTCCTCTACCCTGTCTCACCTATCCTTTTGGGCTTAAGTTAAGCCTTAGTGCTGTTTAAGTTGCTAGCTCAACCCTAAGGCCTTCAGTGAGCCTCACACAGCTCCTACTCCACTCATTGAGCCATTTCTGCAGGGAGGAATCCTGACTGCTAAGTTGTATGAGCCCTCACTGTCTTCTGGGCCCCTTTCGCCCCGCTGTTCTGCACCTGTGATTTTGCTAAGTGCAGGTGACCCCTGGTAAGGAATAAACAACACCTCTTTTCAGTCTCTATTCTGGGGCAGTGAGAGGTTGTCATCCAACCAGAGCTAAACATGTATGAGACAGAAGCTGAATGCAAGTTTTCCTCACAGGTGACTCTGCATGATGCAATCCCAACTCCAACACAGTAAGTGCTCAGTGAATAACCCTTTAATTGCTCATCAGAATCTCTTGAACCCAAAGGAATCTTTCTTTGTAGGGAACACCACACCCCAGTTAATTTTCTTCTCCACCTTCTTCCTGTCCAGGGAAAGTACAACAGAAATGGTCATATAAAAGGACTCCTCAGTTGGAAGAAAATCCATCATGCTTCTTCCACAGGCTTCCCTTTGGGTCCCTGGGCCATCCCTCCAAAGTTTCCTCTCCTCTTCTCCTGGTGTCTCTTGGGCCAGTTCCCAAGTTCCTGCAGGTCCTTCCCAGCCTTGCTATGTGGGCTTATGGAACCTGCTCAGCCTCTGTGCCAGAACAAGAGCAGTGCCTATTGAGCCCCAAGTCCCCCCAGACCCACTGAGTATGGCTGCAAAGAAGAGATGAATGGTTTCCCATTCCCAAGTATGCCCTTCAAATGCCCTGGAAAGAACACACTTTCAGCCCATCCCCCCTAAGCAGTCCACGGGGTCACTGGATCATAGATTGAAAGGCGAAGATCCCTGAAGGTCACCTGGATAAGCCTGACTTGACCAGGGCTACATCAGCCCTTTGACCTCAATGTTTCCGAGCTCCTGGCGGCCTACTTTGTCCCAACCTGTCTAGGTCCCAGAACCCCTCCCCTATCCCCTAACCCACCCATGGGGAGTTCTCCCCAACTGGCCACTTAAAAGAGACAGGAAGACTCATTAGGGTTACTTTTAGTTAGACCACCTTTCAAGACAGCAACACATTTAAAAGCAGAAGCAGAGGCCCAGAAGGGGTGGAGGGAGAGGGTGGAGGGGCCTGAGGCCCCAGGGGGCCAGCCCTGCCAGCCCAGGTCAGGGGGTTTTCTCGGGAACCAAGGAAGCTCCTAGTCTCTCAAGCTGGGGAAAAGGTTAAGAAAATCAATCTGGGCCACACCCTGGGTCACATGATCTCTGCAAATTCAGTCCAACATCATCTTTTGTTTTCCATGTGCCATTCCATGAGGAGAGCAGCCTAATGATTTCTTTCAGGGAGACTATTAAATTAAAGACAAAAATATGGCACCCCAAATATGGCAAATTATTCTGATGGATTTTGGATCACGATCAGGAAATAATCTTTATCTGAAAAAAAGAAGAAAAGAGACATGTCACAAACTGACTTTGAACTCTGGGCCTCTAAGTCTACTCTCCACCAAGTGCACTCATGGCCCTTGCCTTTCCCCAGGTCTCAGGGTCCCAGAAGAAGGCCCTCAGGGTCTGTTCAGGCCAACCCACTTCAGAAACACCTTGTGAGGCAGCCCACTCTGGGTCATCTTCACCTGGGGCAGGGGGTATAAAGGCTCCCTGCCTTCGTCCAGACACTAACCCGATGAACGCCGCCTTAACCTTCTTGGATATCATATTATCCTATAGAGGCATAGGTTGAGCTTGTGGTTCACTGAAAGCCTTAGATGTTTTTCAGACGAAATGAAGTCTGACCAAGCCTCCTTCCATTTTGTTTGGGTAAGATTAATTTTTAAAATTAGTGTTAGATCTCACATGCATCCCTATTATTTATTTATTTATTCATTTTAAAAATAGTTTTTATTTACCAGATATTTGCATGGGCAATTTTACAACATTGACAATTGCCAAACCATTTGTTCCAATTTTCCCCCTCCTTCCCCCCACCAGATGGCAGGTGGACCAATACATGTTAAATGTGTTAGAGTATAAATTAAATACAATATAGCACATGGATATTAAGAGTCTTATTATTCAGTTCAGTTCAACATTTGAGCCAGTCCAACACTACTTTTTAAAATCCTGTTTCTCAATATATCAACTACCCTACCCAAGATTTGTGTTAGTAGCAAAAATGATAAGGGCTATTTTTCCTCTCATCTATGTTGTAGAGTGATTTAAATGCAGGTTTGAAACATCTTTGTTTCAGGCAGCAGTATCTACAGTATGCCCTTAAAGGCAAACTTGCTAAGAGCCCTTTGCCCAGTGGGGGCTGGGAGGCAGAGAGAGGGAGAGAGAGGAAGGAAGAGAAAAGGGAGGAAGAGAGAGACAAAGAGGCAGAGAGGGAGTGTATGTGTGTGAGTTAAAAGAAAATGTAGACATCCTTTGTGCTATAGGGGAAGACAGGTTGCTTACAAAGGCATGGACAATTTAGTTCCTCAAGGGCAAAGGGCAGTGGTGTCTTATTCATCTCTGCCCCAGGACCTCTCAAATAGTAAATCTTCCCTACAAGTTTACTGAAAAGAAGAGAACATGGCATATCAAACTTCTCTTCTTCCACATTAACATGCAGAGGCAAGCTGAATTTGTCCAAGGTTAGGACTCTTGCCCATGAATTCATCCTTTGTGTTTGGTACATTATCTTGTACAGACTTCCTTGTGTTCATAGTCTCTCAGGGAAGGGCCCAAGATCATTTCTGTACTGGTATCCCTCGCACTTGTTACAGTGCACAACATACATAACTGACTAAATTCATGCTGACTGACTGAAATATAGTTCTAGCCCCTGTTTTTGAATTTAGGAATGAAATCACTACTAATAACCAATGACTTGGAGATAGCCAGAATTTTCCTCTTTTACAAAATCTCCATCTGTGGATTGGATTGACTCTAGTAGGTAGGACTAACATTCTATTCTGCCTACACTAGCCAACCTTACAAACAAGTTAATCTAAGTAGACTTGGGTCCATTGTGTTCTACTCAGGCTTGGGTGGGGAGATATAAACCCTTTGTCTACATTCCCCAAGGCTATCTTGGTGATGGTGTGGGTGTAAGAGTAACAAAATCAAATCACATCCCTCCATTAGAATTAATCCCCCTCATTAACTGTTAAGCGAAGTTCATTGCCACTCTCAGGAACACCAACTCTTTCAAGGGCATATAAACTGAGAGCCCACCACAATAACTGTCTTTGGTCTAAGAGAGATCAAATGACCATGCCTTTTATTAATATGGTAGCATTATTAATAAAATGATTAATTACCTAAAATTTGTGTCTCTTGAGCTTTAAAGCCGTTACACCTAATAGGTATTCCAAAGTAAAAATTTTTGCAAAATACCCATTTGACTAAAGTATGCTACACTGAGCTAACTTGTGATTTAGTAGTATAGGCTAGTGGCATCCAATTTGAAGCCCCTATCAGATTAAAACATTATTGGAAAACAGTCAATAAAAATAAAAATAAAACAGCATAGATTTCTATTTGAAATGGACACAGTTGGATGTAAATTCATATTGATAGTTTCTTTATTGCATTGGGAAAGAAATTTAATCCAATCTGTGCTGATTAGTGTATACAGTTGTTAATCCTAATGGGATTCTTACATCAGGAAGGCTGGACTAGATGAATTTTAGGATCTTTTCATCTTTAAGAAGTCTAAAATATGGGGAAACTAAGAAATGGAAGTAGCCATTTCTCTGGTTCATATGAACAGATGAATATAGCTGGAAAAAATACTTTGCTTAAATAGTAGCTATGTGATGTTAAGGGAAAGTAGTACTCCAGTGGGAGTCACAAGAGCTGAATTATATAGTCCTGACTGCCACAAAGACACAAAACATTCTCTGAGCCTCAGTTTCTCCATCTGTGCAATGAGGGGGTGTGGCACCATGACTTCTAAAGACCCTCTAATTCATGAATCCTATGCCCCATGGTATCACCAAATATAGATTCTTTCTAACAAGCCCAATGAAATCTTGAAATCTGCCTCAGGCAGTGAGACTCTTACCTGGAGCGACCATGATCTCATTTTTTTTGGAGCGAATGCGCAGGAATGTGAGGTCATTTTGGGGGTCAATGTCACGCACAGTACCCCGAGCTTTCAGGATGAAGCTGTGCATCAGGTTGGCGTATTGCATGGTGGTGGAGTTGTCCATGGTACTTTTAATTGGAATGCCTGTGCCAAGGACAGGTGGAGAGAAAAATCAAAGACAGTTCTGCTTATTCCCCATTTCTATGATTTACCAAAATGGCCACATGTGCTTGTGTTGTACTATGAAATGAGATTAATCTTTATAATCTTGAGAGTTTTATAATATAAACAAAGTCACCCATTTAAAACTCATTTAGAGTCCAGTAAGGATTACAGTTTTAAATGAGCCTCTTTGTGGAAGGACCTTTTTGTTCCAATTTCAGAGATAAAAGATTTTCTGAAGTCACCTCAAAATACTTGAAACCAACCATGTTTGCTGAACGAAACAAGCAAACTGGGAATACAGTGATCCAAAGCAATTCCCAACAGACTTTGGACAGAAAATGCCATCTTCTGCATCCAGAAAAAGAACTAAGGAAATGTCCTTATGAAATGTAAATCAAGACATGCTATGTTCACTTCTATTTTTCTGTTTTTATCTATATCATGGTTTTTCCCTTTGAGTCTGATTTTTCCCAACACAATTCATAAAGCAATATGTATTAAAAATAAAGTCCCTACAAAAAAATTAAATAAATTTCAATGTTAAAAAACAAACAACAAACCAGCCATGTAATAAATGACTGGAAGCATGAAAGTGGCTAGGGCACTGAGGAGGATCTGACTTTAAATCCAGCTTCAGACACTTAACATTCAACTAGCTGTGTGACTCTAGGCAAGTCACTTAACCTCAACTGCCTCATCCAAAAAAAAAAAAAAAAAAAAGGACTGGAGCCTGACTTAACTGTAGTACTACAAGAATAGTAGTATCTGGTAGTACTATGGGAAAGGTCAGAAAAGAAGATATGGGATTAAATGAAATACAACAGAACAACATGCATATTGACTGTGAAGGCTCCAGAAAACAGCAGCACCAACAAAATGTGGAAAAAATTAAACTAAGATTTCAGAATACCTAGAACTAGTAAGTTATAAAACTTCTATATTTTCATGTATTGTCATATTTATTCTTGATTGTGGAAGTAAACAAAAATGTTTAGTATCTTAGATAGTATCTAAGTTTAGAATAAGAAAGAAAAGTCAGTTAACAACTCCTGCTTACTGTACTTGCCATCCTCCTATTCAGTCCAAAGTGAGATAAATATGCAACACATAGGCACAGAGTCTAGCAATGCAGTGATTCACCTTAAGACTTAATGTGACTGATGCTCATTGTGCAAGAGTCATATATAAGTCCCATATAAGTAAGATTATATCCATTTATCTCAAGGGGAAGATGAGCAAAGTTAACCCTCCTTCTTCCTAAGGTTCCTGAATTGTGAGAGGTAAACGTTTGCCTTATTTTTCTGGAGTCCTAAGACACTTCCCAGCATGCTCCATGTCATCTCTACCTCTCTACCAGAGGCCCTGGACTCTGAAACATAAAGGTTTGCCTTATTTTTCTGGAGTCCTAAGACACTTCCCAGCATGCTCCCATGTCATCTCTACCTCTCTACCAGAGGCCCTGGACTCTGAAACATAAACGTTTGCCTTATTTTTCTGGAGTCCTAAGACACTTCCCAGCATGCTCCATGTCATCTCTACCTCTCTACCAGAGGCCCTGGACTCTGAAACATAAACTTTTGCCTTATTTTTCTGACAGTGGAGGAAGGTCCAGGTTTTTACCCAATTCCCCTAATCCTAACCCTTCCGTTTCCCGAATGTAACCTTGAGAGCAGACTTTCTTGTTTGCTTGTATTTGTGTCCCTAGTATTTAATATAGTACCTGGTATAAAGTTAAATGCCAAATAAATTCTTTCTCTTGCTCCATCTTGGAGTAAGTTTGACAATGATGTGGAAAGAGAAAACTTGTGACTGAATCCCAGCCTTAACAAGCCATGTGACCTTACTCATCTGTAAAGTGGGAATACTTTTTAACCTACCTCTATAATAGGTGACAATCAAATAAAATAATATTTGGAAGGATTGTGAAAATTGTCAGAAGCGTACAAATCTATTATTGTTTTTATTTTTACCATGAGGCAGAGAAAGGATTAAGTCCAGTTCCTCTGTCTTTTTGGAGGGCTTAAGGAAATGATCTGACATTATTTATCAATTTAGTCCCAGGATCTGTCAGAGTTGATCCACCAAAATGCCAGTGCTTTCAGCAGTACTTTCAAAATTTTGGTTCACTGGAATGAGTCGTGGCTCTGTCCAAAACAGTTCAGACAAAGATCTGAAAAAACAAGTAGTTTCTTAACTGAGAGGGTGCTCTTAAGCAGCTTAAAGTTCCTGACCCAAGAGAGGGTAAATTCAGAAGCAAACCATCTGGTTTCTCACCCTCACCATGTGGGGTATGCTTGGAAATACTTTACACAGATTTTCACAGTGTCTAAAAGGCTTCATTCATATACTTCTCAATAATCCTACTCCTCTCTCATCGTGCAAGAATTCAGACAATACTAAGGTTTCATTTTTCATCTCCAAAAACTACATAAATGTCACACGCACCCCCATTCATATGTTGCATAATGTGCTGCACTTAGTCAGGAGATGTGAGTCCCACTGTGTGACCACAGGCAAACTACTACTCTGTCTGAGCACTAGTTTCATCTCTATACAACAAGGGATTACAAGAATCCTTATTACTCAAACATTCAATAATTATCTACTCCTTGTCTTACAAGATAACTGTATTTGACACTGGGCGTATAAATGATACCCAGAGTTCAGGATCACAACTCAAATTTACATGGAATGAGTTCCATTTGGATAGTATCTTTCACATCACACACTTTGAGCCGTGCATACCCCATGTTTTCTCTGGTACTGAAGGCAACCCTACATAAAGATGAAATAGGATACATATCTTTTCTATCAAAGAGTTTGCAATGTAGTACTCTGTAATTCTACAAGAATCAGAAGTAATTTTTATACATGCATTAGAACACCTGAAAACTACCATTATTACACCTGAAAATACATAATATCAAGTTGGCTACTTTAGATCTGAAGTAAGATACTTGATAACATTAAATTCATCATCTTGCCCCCTTCAAGGGATTAATCATAGATAAGTCCTTAGTGGAACAATTGTGCCTGGGTTCTGGCTAAGATTTCTAAAGAAGCTTGAATGCCAAGATATTTAATGACAATTTCTTCATTATCATTGTGCCTTTTCCCTCTTTCCTGGATAAAGAACCTGGAGTTCAGAGGGTTTCTAACTAGCTAGGGACAAACCCGGCATATGGAAAAAAGAACATCAGAATGTCTGAGGTATAAGAGACATCAAAGATCATCTAGTCTAATTCCATCATTTAACAGATAAATCATTTTCAGGAAGTGGTGGTAACTTGCCCTTGATCATAAGACTAGAGGGCAGCTAGGTGGCGCAGTGAATAGAGCACCAGCTTTGAATTCAGGAGGACTGGAGTTCAAATCTGGTCTCAGACACTTCCTAGCTGTGTGACCCTGGGCAAGTCACTTAATCCCAGCCTAAAAAAAATAATAATAATCATAAACTAGAGCATGGCAGACCCAGGACTGAAACTCAGGTTCATGGTACTGTTCACCACATTTGCTGCCTCAATTTCTTGCTCTGTAAAAAAAGAGTTAAGAAGCCATGTCCCATTTAGCAGAACTATGTTAAGCATAAAACGAAACCACGAGTATGAAAATGTATAAATAACTGTAGTCAGTCTGTAATCAGAGAAGGGGAATAAGTACCTTCTGCATTGACAACAATGATCCCTTGTACTCCCTTCTGGCTCTGGATTCGTTTTAGGGTTTCTTCTACCTCAGCCTGACAAATAAAAAGACAAGAGAGAAGACACAAGAAAATCAGGAACACTTCCCAAGTTCACTTGGTTCCCCAAGATTATACCCACTTCCCCTGATTCCTCCTTAACCTTCTCTGGGAATTGTTGGCATTGGTGTCATTAAAAAATTTCCTTGGATCTTATAGTTTCCACTACAGCTGATTCTTTTCTATTATTCCCACAGAATTCTGTCACAGTGGAATTTCTTCAAACCTAATACAAACTAGGCCACGATTTTCATCACAGAGTCTAATGCATCATCATCATCATCCCAAAGCATCTATTTCACACTAGAGGGGACATTTCTTGACATTCCTGATGAGGATATACAGAATAATGATACCATATCTTATTCTCCTCTCCAAATCTTATCTGTGGATGAGGAATGCTTAATGCATTTGAGACATGGATACTTAAGTTATAATATTCCCTTATATAGGAACAACTTCCATGGGCTCCTATTCAAGGTCCAGAGTTTATTTTATCATCTAAGATCAACTAGAAATAGCAGATTCTCTATCCCCTCTCTAGGGCTGGGGCAATACCTGGAATACTCTTTGCTGTCCAGAAGTCCCCTTTAATTCCATCTTTAACTGCTTAGACACAAAGGGAGAAAGCTAAATAGTTGGAGAATGACTTTTTTTTCTTTAGAGTATCCTTCCCATATTCAATCTCCTCTATTTTAATTCATTCAAGTACATACTATGGAGGGCCAGTGTATTGGAGCTAGAATCCAGAAAATTTAGTCTTCAAAATTGACCTCACACACTAAACAGTTGTGACCAACCCTGTATATTTCAGTTTTCTCATCTATAAAATAGATATCATAATAGCACCTATTTCCCTGGATTATTGTAAGAATCAAATGAAATAACTCTCATTCAGCACAAGGCCTGACACATAGGAGGTTGTGTAATAAATATTCATTCCTTTCTCTTCCCTTTCCTATTATGTTTACTTGGCACTTCCTACCTGTGTGACCCTGGGCAAGTCACTTAACCCCAGCCTCAGGGGAAAAAAAAAAAGTCCCTATCCTTGAGAAGCTTACACTCTATTGGAAGAAAATGTTATAAAAAGTGGTTGGGTCCTTCAATATTATTGATGTTATGGTTCAGCTATATTATAGGTAAAGAATAGGAATCTAATCAACATTTACATTACTTATATAAGTTCCAAAAATGTTTAATCTATTTTTTAATCTATTAGTTTATTTCCAAGTTGGGGTTGACCTGTTTCCTTTTCACCTTTTTTGGTTAACCCCAAACCCTACTAAGTTCTACCATCTGAAAGACTTACTATACATATAAAGCTGTGCCTTAGCTAAGGTTCCTGAATTTTGACTCACAAAAGTTTGGTTTGAGTCCTGTCTTATCCACTGCTAATTGTGGGATGTTGGGAAGACTACTCTTAAGCCTCATTTTTCTCACCTATAAAATGGTTTGAAAATGTCGACTCTAGCTAATTTCAAAGAGGGTTGTTGCAAAGATAAAATAAGCTAGAATATGTAAAACATCTTCATGCCCGTGAAGCTTTTTGTAAAAAAGACTCATAAAAATGAAATATGTTATATCTGTTGCATTGGGAAAGGGGGTTATGTGTTTCCTCCCTTCATGTCTCTTATTTAAAACAAATGGAAGAAAACAAGTCATCTAACAAGTGGAAACCTTATAGTCTGGTGTACAAACAAAAAATTCAAAACATCTTCAAGGAAGCAAATGTCCATTAAGGGAAGAGAGGACAGACTCAGAGACTTAATTTAACTAACACCTTTAGATCTGACACATCACAAAAAGAAATCTGTGACAAGAACTCTGAATATTTATTCTATGCTAATGGTAAACACTTAGGAATTTATAAACAGGATACTGAACAGAGGTCAAAGGTAAAACCCTTAAAGGAGGAAGTCAATTTTATTTCAGAAGGCTCACTTCAAAGAAAAATCCCAAGCATTCCTTTCTCTCAGTAAAACTGGACTATGGATTTCATGGAGAAGCACTTTCTTCCAGAGCCAGTTGGGAATAAAGTTCATTATTTGGTTATTTTCTGCTCTTATTAAGACTCGTAATGCAATAAATCCACAATGAGAAAGTTCCCCTATACGAAGGAGGATAATTAGGGCATGCCAAATTCTGCAAATGCAAAAAGACCTGGCAATATTTAGAAAATAGGTGAACATTAGGAATATCTGTAAATCAGATGGTTTCAAAAAAGCAAGAAAATGAATAAAATCTACAAACAGATGAAAGCAAAAGAACTAAGAATTAAAGCAAGCAGAAATGTTGATATATGGTTTCCTGTCATCCTGGTGATAGCCTGTGGTGTTCCTGTACCTGGATGTAAAACCTCTTAGGTTCAAAAAAAAAATCTGCTGCACAGCTGCAGAACAGGGAAGACATCCCTGAGGGAGAAAGGGGCTACGGATCAGAACGGGCCAATGGTGGGATGCAGCCGGCCTATCTTGGGAGAGGAGGAATGTGCTGCATACAAGTGGTGCCGGCCCCGCTCTCCCGAACCCACACAGGCCACGTCCAGTGTTTGGGCTGCCTTTTGCAGGATTACTTAACCCGAAGAAAACTCAGGGGGGAACATGACAGCATTCCAGTACCAGAAAGGGCGTCGTGTGGACGGGGGTTTAATTTATTGCAGCACCGAGGCGTATATGATTAGGAAAGGGGACAGGCGGCTCAGTGTGTGGACGCTTCCTGTGGCAGAACTGGAAAGCAGCGCCTTCGGTGTCCGGGCTCACTTCAGTAGGGCTGGGAGACAGCGCTGACTAAGCACCGACCAATTTCCGCAAAGGACCCGTGACTGCCGCTCGGGAATGCTCACGGAGGCTGGGAGCGGCGAGGGCTATAGCGGCCGCCGGGCGATGCACTAAGAGCTCCGCGAACCTTGCCGGGATAGTACAGTTTTATCCTTAGGATGCTTCGCGACTACCGAGAATGGGGGAGAACGGGAGGAGCCCCAGAGGAGTAAGAGCGGGGTCGGGTAGGCTGAGGTGGGGAAGGGGCAAAGAACGAAACCCAGGCCTGAGCATCCCAGGGTAATCCATCCCCAGCCAGCAGTGACGGGAGAGGCAGCCACTTCCGGTCCCCCGGCATTAGGGTCCCGGCGCTATAGTTCCCACCCTCTTCCTCCCTGTCAGCCTGTCTCCAGACCCAGTCGCGAGGCACGGAATTCCAGAAGCAGAAGGGCTTCGGCGTGAGGCCACAGGCCATGAGAGAAGCAAGGCTAGGGCTAAGGCTCCCTCCAGCCAGGACCCAGCACTTACCATCCTATGGACAGAAACGACAACAGCACGGCAACAAAAGAGGCGGGGGCGCCCAACCCTGTCCAGAGGCTCCCTTCGGCGCCTGCGCAATTCAACTCTGTAAACAGGGTGACACCCACGATTGGCATCTTTTAGAGCCAGTGCCGGGTCAGAGTTTTTTTAGAAAGTGGGCTCTTAGCCGTCCACTCCCCGAGCTCCTTCGGTGATTGGCACAGCGCGAGCAGGAAGCACAGCCCGGCGCGAGCTCCGCGGCGTGATGTCACAGACACGCCCTCCCTCTGCGGAGTGTAGTGCGGAGGGGGGGGGGGGGGTGACTGTGACTCTTCTGGCGCGTGCGCGTCACTCCCGGTCCAGAACCGCTTTGTGGTGGGACTCTGCCCGGTTGAGCGGCGGGCTATGTGGAAGGATCCGGCTCAGATTCCGGCTCCGCGCGCATGGGTGCGACTTTGCCCCATCTGGGAGCCGAGGGGTTGGGCTCAGGCTTTCCTTCGCGAGGCCTTCGGAATGGGGGGAAGGAGGGTGACCTGGGGGGGGTGTTGCGTCTCTTTCCCCAGCACTCTGAATTTGGAGCCGTGGGCCGCTCGCGACTCCGGCAAGTGGACATGTCGCACCTGGTTTTCTCCTCGAGAAATGGGGCAAGTGTTAGGAGGTTTATACGGGATTGGGCTCCGGAGTGAATGAGAACATGCCCTGTGACGTCACAGGCAGACGGGTCCGGGGCGCAGGGCTCTCCGCCTTGGGGGCGTTAGTACGGCACCTTTCTCTGAGGACGTAACCGCTCCTGTTGTGCTTTACGCGGTAAACCAAAGCGGCTCTTACTTTCCCTTAATTCTCCTGGAGATGGGGCACTGAGAGGGATCCCCGCAAACAGGGCAGGGTGCGTTGCCAGGGTTGTCAGTACAGCGGCCCCGAGCACTGAGTCGGGTCTCAGCAGAGATCGCCCCGGTGGCCACGCGTGGGACGAGCCCGGGAGCCTGCCCTCGGCCCCACTTTGCTCATTGGTAATGAGCGGCTATGACTTGCACCATCCATCTCACGGGTTTGGGTTGAAGGTGTTTTGGATTGTTGATATCTTAAGTGATTTTCACAGCTTTATGAGGTAATCTCTAATGAGATCAGCCATACTGCATTTTACACTGGAGGCCAGCGTTGGCCTTGAGAGGAGATGACGAATTGGAATCACCTTCCCGATTCCAAGTTCAGGGCTCTGCACTGTTACCGGCTCTTCTGCTTCCCGCCGGGGCTTTCTAGAAGGCCTGTCCTCGCAATAGGGAATTCTATAGGATGGAAACAAAATTCAGTGGATATGTTCGACTTCTCATATCCTAAGTATTTAGCACAGAGCTGGGGACATAAACATTTCACGAATGCTTTTGAATAACTACTCATTTGAGTGCAAGAGCATTGATTTTCATGTGCCCAGTTCAGTCTGGGAGCTGAGTTGGGCTCAGGCTTCCTTTCTCCCTGGGCCTTTGGCATGGGGCAGAAGGGGACCACCTGGCCGGCAGGACTTGCCTGTCTTTCTGTCGTGGCCAGAACATTCTGGATTTGGAGCCAGGCCAAGGACTCAGCAAGTGGCTTGTCCCAACTTGTCTTTTCTCCTCC
Organism: Sminthopsis crassicaudata; assembly: GCF_048593235.1. Lineage (NCBI taxonomy): Eukaryota > Metazoa > Chordata > Mammalia > Dasyuromorphia > Dasyuridae > Sminthopsis > Sminthopsis crassicaudata. The sequence goes on along the minus strand of NC_133618.1, from coordinate 439,053,501 downwards.
AGGAATGGGGCAGATGTCAGGGTGCTTTGTAATCAAGTAGTCAAAGCCATTATAGACCACGGAGAAGGCAGTATATTGTAGTGGAAAGAGCACTGGTCTTGGAGATTTTCTTTCCTCCAGTCGAGATTTATTAATAACAACTTGGAAGCCATTTACAGAATGTAGTATTTGAGCTGAGCAATGCAAAAAGCTTAAACTCTGGGAGCATAAGTGAGAGAAGAGCATTACACGGAAGCAGAAAGTGAAACATGTAGGGAACAAGTTTGGCTCAAACAGAACATGGGGGAAAGGGACAATAACCTCTAATAAATCCATATTTTGAAGGGCTTTAAACACTAGAGGCGGAGCAGCTAGGTGGCGCAGGCGATAGAGCACCAGCCCTGAAGTCAGGAGGACCTGAGTTCAAATGTGACTCAGACGCTTATAGGTCCTGGCTGTGTGACCCTGGGCAAGTCACTTAACCCCAGCCTCAGGGGGAAAAAAAAAAGGGAATTTGGGGCTTTTTGAGCTCATAGTCAAAAGATGTATCCCCTTATCTGACATTACTTGCCTTCTCATGGCAAACCATAATTAGTATATGTTTCATCACCTGTAAAATGAGACTCCTTGCATCATCTACTTCAATTTAATAAACAAGCAGTTATGTTATTGCACAAAGATATCCCTTTCAGAGATCTAGTAACTGATGATGGGGGAGGAGGAAGAAAGGATCAAAATTAACAGTGATATGAAAGAATAAGGTTAGTCAAGGTGGAGGCAAAAATCACTTTTAGCTTAGGCATAGTGGGAGAGTTAAGGTAAGGTTTTATGAAGGTATTTTGCCTGAATTGGGCCTTTAAAGGGAGGAATTTTAATGCAGGTGTGCTGTTCCATTCTGGGGGGAAGAAGGAAGACACAAGATTGGAGAGTTAAGGTACAGGGTGTGCTTGAAGGCAGCTTGTACCTACCTCCTACCTCACTGTTCCAATTTTCACTAAGAAATGGGCAAATGCTATAAACCAGGTTTTGGATTATTGTTTTGTTAATTGTCTATATTAAATAAGTGATGGGAAAAAGAAATTACTGAAATTAAAGCTCAAAAAAAAGTATTTTTCTCCCTGGAGAGTTGCTTATTATATCCAACCTTTGTTGTAGATAGATAACCTTATATGCCAGATTCAGGATTTTATATTTTACTTTGTAGGCTGCTGTGAATCATTACAGATAAATCTGAGCAGAGGAATAAAAATATGTTAGTGTAAAAGTATCTGGACTCATGGAATATTAGGACAGCATATTGTTAATTACGTAAAAATGCTTAAAAGCTTTTTTTTTTCTCTTATGGCAGCAGCCAGTTTATGATGATGGCAGGACTAGAGAGTTTTGTCTTTGGGATAGTACTCGGGCTTGGCCATGAGGAATTCAATACAGTGAAGGACCAGCAAATACCTTGTTCTACTTCCAGAATCTGCAGTTCCATGCTGGGTAAGATTCTTTGAAAGTAGATTAATCCAAGAAAGGAACTGTATTTAGTCAGAGGACCCCAGTTTGAAATCCACTTATTGCCTGTGTCATCCTAGACAAGTCAGCTAACCACAACCATACTTGCCTCACCTATAAAATGAAAATTAGACTAGGTGGCCTTTAAGGCACTTCTAGCTCAAAGACCCTGTGATCCTTATGAAATATGAAATAACATATATGAGAAGAATGGCTATCATAGGAAAACAGAATTGGAACTAACAGAAATTAAGTTTAGTCATATGAGAATCATAGATGGGTTCAAAAAATTCATAAAAACAGTAATGATGTACCTGAGCAGCAGTTCATAGGCAAAATAATGTGAGGAGTGTTAGCTAATAAGTGAAATGAAGGCTAAAAAAAAAGTAATTTATAAATTTGGGGCATATTTATTAATAAAAGGAGCAGCTGGGTGGTGCAGTACCTGCAGTCAGGAAGGGCCTCAAATACTGTGTGATGCTAGGCAAGTTGCTTAAACCCTATTTGCCTCAGTTTCTTCATTTGTAAAATGAGCTGTAGAGGGAAATGACAAATCACTCCAGTATTTTTGCCAAGAAAACCCCCAAAGTTGTACACGTCTAATAAGACTGAACAGCAACAAAACTAATACTAGTGTCTAAAACAAAGGAATCTCTGTAAATCACGCCTGGTAAATCATATTTAGTAGGGCCTAGAGAAGATGATTTTTGTTTCAATGCATATGAATATAGATGATTAAATTTATTTTGGTCAGACAAAGGGCAAAATCAAGAGTAAAAGGTAGAACTTAAAGAGGCAGAGATTATTAGCCAGCTCCACTCAAAGGGGTGATTGGTGTCCTTGGAGACTGGAAGGTTTTAGAAGAGGTTTGGTCTTTCAGGGATTATATTTGTTCAATGTGAATTGTGAGCCTGGTTCTGCTACTTGCTACCTGTGTGATTTGGGCAAGTCCTTTCAACCTTCATGGGCTTCAGTTTCCTAATCTTTAAAATGAAGAGCTTGGCTTAAATGACCTCTTACCTCTCTTGTCTATTTTAGATCTGTGGTCCAAATTTTTGAAATATACAGAGCATTATTAGGTGCTGTGTGTGTATAAGATGAAAGGAGTTTACAGTTCTGGGAGAGCTAGATACACAAATATAAGGAAGAATGAGAAGGGTTCAAGAAAAGGTTCAGGGGGGTGTACCTAGAGGTTTGGGTGTTAAAGACTTGTAAGGTGCCTTCCAACTCTTAAGATTATATGGTATATAGGCTTCCCCCAAAGAGACTGTTTCTCTCCCATCTTTCCCACTTTTCCATTCCTATGGCCACAGTTCTAATTCAGACCCTTATCACCTCCTGCACTGCTGCCATAACCTAATTGTTCTTTATGCTAGTATTTACATCTTCAATCCATCCAGTACTCTACCCTTCCTCATGTACATGATCATAGGGTAGGAAGAGGAGTTGCTTCTATTTTTCAAGTTTCCAATAAGCCCTTGTTCCTTACACCACATAAAGGCAAAGCTCCCTTGCAGGCAGTTCAAACCTTCAACCATACACCATCCTGCCTATTTTTAACTTTTCTTGTGCCCCTCTATTTCCTCACCTATCATTCTGAGATAACACAGCATCATGAGCTCAAGAGTTCCAAGGTTTGGATATGAAGAGGATGTTGGTTATCCAGTCCAGCCCCTTCACTTTACAGATGACAAAACTAAGGCCCAGAAAAGCAAAATGATTTCCCCAGGGTTACACTATTTGTTAAATGTAGCAGAAATGAGTTTCAAAGCCAGGTCATCTAACTCCAAACTAGCATATTTATTTGTATGCATTGGCTGACTCCTTTCCATTAGTACCCATGTGAAATGCTATCTACTCCAGAAAATCTTTCCTGTTATATCCAGTCATCTTTTTTAAGGGGGAACCTCACAGAGCTCTTTGTATGTCACCTAACTGCTATTTGCCTCAATTACCCCATCTCGAAAATGGGGATAATAGCATTGATTGTTTTGAAGATAAAATGTAAGGCATTTTGCAAACCTTAAGTGCTATATAAATGCTATCATGTTCTATGTGTCTATGTAATGATCCACATTCATTTTATAATAATCTATATATTACCTTCCCTATTATCTCTTGAAGGATTTTTTTTTTTTTTTGGTCTCTTCAGATGTCTAGTAAGTTGCTCTGCATATAGTAGATGCTTATTAAATGTTAAGTCAAATCTAAGTGGAGTTGCTTTACTTTTTGGACCAGAAAAAATTTAGCAGGAAATGATGGAATGTGAAATAACATTGGATAGAGTAGATTTGGTAGAAATTAATAACTAATCCATTTATTAGTTAGGCCTTGAAGAGAAGTACAGATTTTACATTTTAGGACTCTTCTATCCTTGGATACACGATTTAAATTCAGAAACTTTAAACTCCTGAACAGATTAGCTTCTGGCTAAAAAGGTAGTCACAGAATGTGACAGCTTATGTAAGTGGTCATGTCTTATAGAAGGAATCCTGTGTCACAGATTTACAACTTGGAATCCCTATATATCTTTATCATAACCATATAGGCAGTGGTTATACAACTATCTGAGGACCTAACCTGATCGTGCAGGAGGTGAGCAATAACTTTTTACCGATGACAAACAAATAATCTGGTGCAGGGCAAAAAAAAGTTTAATTACAAATTTAGACTTCAACTTTGTTTAAAAACAAAAAGTAAATGAGCATTTCAAAGAAGTTTTTTTTGGGGGGTTGGGCGATGGGAATTAAAGTGCTTGGCTTGCTGAAGTATTTTTACAGGTACCTGAGTACTTGAAATTACAGTTCAAGGAAAATTCAACAATTAAATTCCAATACATTTACTATATAAAGTGCTGCTGATTAGTTAATATGATCATATATACAAACTAGAACATTTGGGGACCCCAAATTCTAAAATCCCCCAAAGGGGGCTGGAGATAACAATATTTACAGAAGAGGTGACATTAATGTTAGTATTACCAGGAAGAAAAAGGTATGTATCATCAAAATAGTTGAGAGAAGTTATGATCTCCTTGGTTCATTAGAAAATAATAAAATTGTATGAAAGTATTTTCAATACTGAGTAATAAATATTAATTTTTATTTCTTTGACTGAAATTCAATTCATACACACTAGGGCTTTCATAGGACTCCCCTGCTATAAAATAATTAAAATCTGAATCATATTAGAATTCAGTTTAGGTTTATTTGAAGTCCTCTATAAATAGTCTTTTGAATATTCTGACACAAAATCATATGATGAAAAGAAGAGTAGTTTATTTGGTTTACTTAATGTTTTAAAACCACCATATTTTGATGATTTAGTTTCAACTAAAAATTTTACTGGCCAGACCCCTTTTCTCTCTCCAAAAAATGTGAGTGCTATGTTTCCCAATTTCCCATACAGAGCTGAAAAACACAACTATTGCTTGTTTTACTTCCTTTTTATTTCAATATAACATGCGGTAAAAAATTAACAGGATTTGTTATAGCATTTACAATGCTTACAAAGAAAATGGACTTTCTAAAAGCATTTTTTAGTTAAGATTTAAGAAATCTCTAATTAAACACAACAAATCTATTTTCAAATGTTTAGTTTGGACCCAAATGTAAAATTTCATTTGGTAGGTATTTGTATTTCCTGTATATCTGCAGTATTTTCACATAACCTCTAGTTCTTGGGAAATCCAGCCCCCAGTTCCCTAGTACAGCAGGAAAGACATATACATGTGGCCACTTAAATTAAAGGAAGAAATGCAATAAGGGAGATCCCCAGGCTGCAAAAATATATACAAGCATTTACCTTTTCTGGAACTAAACATTTCATCCATAAAAATATTTAACAGCCAAACCCTATAGAACTAGGGCTATGGCTATTTCAAATATAACTATTCTGTATCTTAAAAATATAGGGCAGAAAGCCTCTTGGGTGATATTTTTACATTTTAACACAATATTTCTATGTCTGTAGATGAATCATGATGCATTATGTAGAACAAAAAAAGTCTACTTTCTTACACTATCTCACTTAATTTTGTAAATCTCTTGTAAGTCTTTTAGGTAACAAAATTTCATTATTATAATTCACCTCATCCAGAAATCCTTATAAGGCTTATTCTCTGTCAGAGCCCATTATATATTGCAAAAATTAGTTCTTTTGTAAGTATTTGGGAGGTTGGTAATTATTTTCTCATAAAACTGTCTGGTATTATCCCAACAGGAAAAAATGGCAAGTATCTGCTTTAAAATCAGGTATGGCTTTAGAAGATCACACTGAATTTCCTGGGGTATGTGCAAGGGATATGTAAAAAATAAAATAATTAAATATAATCAAACAAAATTGGGAGGGGTTCTTGTTAACCATTTATACTGACAGGCAATCAATTCACTCATACCAAATTTCAGTTTTAAGATCACAAGTTCTTAGAGCCTAATAAAAATGCTCAATATTTTAACAATTTTTGCCAAATCTTAGTTTTAAGATTGTAATTTCTTAGAGCCTAGTAAATATGCTCAATATCTTAAATTTTTTTTTCTTGCTCTAAGATTCAATTGTAAAACAAACAAAAATGTTTTTCTTCCTGGTGGGACTGGATTCTCTTTCTGCTAAGTGCCACTTACACATTAGGCTCCATCCCAATCTTCCTAGATTAAAACCCATCACTGCAAATCCATCCCCAGACAGATTCTGTGGAGTAGGTCAACACACATATGTAAAAGACCCATAATAATCATTAACAAAAATCTGAATATTAAATCTTAAATATTAACAGAAAATAGAAATTAAAATTGCTTAATTTTAAAATAAGAGGAGTAATTCAGCTAAGTTCAACACAGAACCAAAATGGACCACTTTAACATGGGAAATCAGTCCCAATTCAGTCAGAAAACATTTTCATAGGTAACTGAGTATACACACAGGAGGTCTTCAAGCAATTCTTAAAAAAAAAAAAAAAAAAAAAAAGCTCAAGTCCCCCCCTCCCCCCTACAAATGAAAATGTAATTTGTGGAGATGCTTTACAATTTATATGGTTTAGATTAAAAAGTAAACAACATATAACTTGGCTTATTCAATACCAATTAAATGGTTAAAGAAGGAAATTATCTGAATATGACAATTGCAAAGGTCAAGCCTAACTTCCATTTCTCCTTTTCCACCACCAATATGAATCTACAAAATTACTGGACATATCCAGTCCAGTCTTAGTCCATTTCAATTCCAGGTGAATTTTTGCAAATAGTATATAAAAGCATGGTATTTATTAGAAGGGTTTGTTTGGTTACCTAGCACCTCTCTGGATGCCCCCTCATTTGTTGTGTTGTGTCCTCAATTAAACTGCTTATGGTCGAACTTACTGAATCTGGCTCATGTACAGTCAGCCAATGGGAACAATTCCTCCTACTCCCAAGCCATTTTCCTAGAGTGTTAGCAATGTCTGGACAGTTGAACATTTGCACTATGATGAAAATCCCAATGAGGAGACAAACATAAGAATGTCATGTGCAGGCTGGGATTTAGTTCTGTCTAAATTCATTTTTTTAGTGGCACTGAACGGCAAAAGGTATTTGTGAACAGATGCACAAGTTCTGAATCACTTCCAGAGGTAACATCAAAATGATGCAAATTGGACAACAGTCAGGCCAAGCTGCAGTGAGAATAGGCACGAGCTGGATGCTTGCTCCTGGGACCTAGGAGCTGGCTTAAGCTTGAACTTGATATTCAAATTCCTCTTTTTACAAGAGGCTTAAGATGAAGAACCTGAACATTGCAGTTATAAAGGGACTTCCCACAATGTCTGCAGCTCTCCCAAAGAAAAACCTACCTCCAAAAGAAAGACTTGACCAAATAAAAGGTTACAGAAACATTCTTGTTGAGTAAAACAAGGCAGGTGTCATTGCATTGCTGTGTTAAACCTCAAGTTAAGTCAGGTTCCATCTGTAGCCATGTCGCTTGGAGATCTTATTTCTGGAAGGGCTCAGTAGAAATCCAGAATTACCAGGGCATCGATTGCAAGGATAACATTAATTTACTTACACACAAATAACTCTTTAAACAGTCGGTCCAATTTACAAGATGTGCAACAAGCAGAAGAGGTGAAGGACAAACATTACAAGTAAATTCATGTCCTTCATGGGTGCAAATTCTCAAGAGGTTATTCTTGTCCAAATCCTTCCGTTTCCTCAATAGCAAATAACAGTTTTTCCTTAAGTTGTTCATAGCTCTTGTAGGGTGGTAGATCCAAACGATTAAAACTAAAAGAAAGAATGATCATTATGAGGACAGCAAACTCATAAGGAAAAGCAATAAAAACTGACAAAGTGGTTTTTAAAAAAACCTTTGGAGCTTGGTTGCTGCCAGAGAAAGAAGGCAAAACCCTCCAGATTTTCAGTCTCTACTTCCTCTTCAGATTAACTTGTATCAGAATATGCATATCCCTAAAGTAAAATGTAAACTCCTCTAGGTACTGTTAGCACAAGGAATAATATGCCTGATAATAAGTATTTGTCAAAGGGTTTACTATGTTTAAGACACTTTTCTCTAAAGGCTGAGGTTATAAAAGGAAAGAAAAGTAAAACCAGTTCTTGTCCTCAAGAAATTGTCACTCTAGTATGAGAAATAACATAATGAATAGATATAAACAACACAATACACAAAACGTATAATGTAATGAAAAGGGAAGGGGCAGACTAACAATGTTGCATGCCTTGGATTATGAGTTTTTTCAGCTACCACATGGAAGAAATGGCTGCCTGTGTTAGAAATTACAAATTGTTGTCAAAAGTAATAATTTGTATCTGGATGCTTCAGCCTGAACCTAGTCCCTTCCCTCTTGGAAGCAATCCCAGGTACTTAATTAAACTCATATAGAAATTGCTGCGTAATCCTGGATCTCTCATTTTAGCATTTCTAAGTTTTACTCAATAAAATGAGAGATTTGGATTGACTTCTAAAAAACTTCCTCATGATGGCTACATGTACTACATATTCTGTCAGACACCATACATGAGTTTTGTTGACATGTTTTTCTTTCTCTTCCTTTTAAAATCTTTATTATGTGATAAATCTTGAAGGGCATGTGGAAAAAACTGGGACATTGTTGGTAGACCCAAAGGACTATCAAACTGTGCATATCATACTCTTTGATCCATCAGTCTATACTAGTCCCAAAGAAATCATAAAAAGGGGAAAAGAACCCACATATGCAACAATGTAGGAGCCCCTTTTTGTAGTGGCAAGGAACTGGAAAATGAGTGGATACTCATCATTTGGGGAATGGCTGAATAAGTTATGATATATGAATGCTTATGGAATATTATTATTCTATAAGAAACGATCAGGAGGATGATCCAGAGGCCTGGAGAGACTTACATGAACTGTTTAGTGATGAAGAGAATTATCTACACCTAAAGAGAGAACTGTGGGAACTGAGTTTGGTTAACAACATACCTCTTTATGTTATTTGCTTACATCTTATTTTCTTTTCCCCCCCCAGTTTGATTTGATTTTTCTTGTGTAGCAAGATAATTGTATAAATATTTATGCACACATTGGATTTAACATATACTTCCTACCATGTTTAACAAATATTGGACTGCTTGCCATTTAGGGGAGGGGCTAAGGGAAGGGGGGGGAAGGATGGGAACACAAGGTTTTGCAAGGATTAATGTAAAAAAAATATCCATGTATATGTTTTGAAAAATAAAAATCTTTAATTTTAAAAAATTTTAATTAAAAATTTAAAAAATATTTTTAAAAAAATGGCAAGAAGGTTGATTTCAAAAAAATCTAGAAGATATACATAAAGTGATGCAAACTGAAATAAGCAGAACCAGGAGAACACTTACACAGTAAGAGCAATACTGTATGAGAAAGAACTGTGAATGATTTGGCTATTCCTAGCAATACAATGATCAAAGACAATCCCAAATGACTTATGATGAAACATGATATCCTCCTCCAGAAAAAGAATTGATATTATGTAAACAAAACTATTTTCCTATTCCTGCATTCTTTCCTTTCTTTTTTTGTTCAAGTCTTCTTGTACAAAATAATTAAAATGTTAACGTTTTGCACAACTGCATATATATAACCTATATTAAACTACTAACCATCCCAAGGAGAGGAGAGGCAAAGGGGGACAGAAGCTGCAAACAAAAAAATGTAAAATAAAATTGTTTTAACATGTTAATTGGGTGAGAGATTTTTTTAAAAATGTCTTTTGCTGAAATAATTAAATAAAACAAAACAACATGTTATTAGCATGTCTGATTCACATGTCTCATTCTGATAGTTCTCTTCCCAAAAAGAGGCATGCATTAATATTGATCACTAAATTTCTGATCTCTCAATCTTTACTGATATTTTATGTATCCTCTAAAAGTCTACATATTGAGAAATACTTCAGCAGATATAATTTGTTCATTTATGACAAATAATTACTATATGGCTGATTATAGGAAAGCATTTTCATTAGAGATTTTACTCACCAGGTATGACTTCTAGGTAACCAATTTTCTTTCCCAACTTTTTCAATGCAAAACTTTTGTGGTCCATTACTCCCTACAATAGAATCAGATATTTATCAGTTTTTGGTGTATCTTAACAGAAGATGACAGTTTACATAGCATTCTGCATCTAGGATTAACATATTATGTCCCCTAACTGCTAACAAAAAATATAGGAATGTAACATATGAAGGTAATAATATGAAAAATTCAAGTATTAATCCTAAAGGAAAAAAGGAGAAAACAATGAATCAATAATTAATAATTAATTTCTGATAACTTACTATAATCAAAACATTAAACTTTCCTAAGACGAGTTAGAGAACAAAGCCGAAATTGCTTTGGAAATTTGGGCTTTTTTCTTCCAGTGAACAGAGCAATCTTGGTAAGCTCAATACTAGCCCCACCTTCTTAAGGGTGAGGAACCATCCATGTTAATCTATGTAAATTCTGCCATGATGCAGTGATGGATAGTATAACTATCAACAATGGCCTCACATCATTTTCAAACTCCTGAGAGACATGTCTATGACATGCAAGATACCTGGTAAATGCTGAAGAGAAGGATAAAAAAAATGACAGAAGTCTGGGCCTTGAAGGAGTTGACAATTTTAGTATTTAGTATTCAGTGCGCATTTAATAAATGCTTGTTAACTTTCAATCTTAAGTCTCTCCCTACCCATTAACTAGCACCTTCCCATTTGTCAACATGGACAACTTTCCCTTGCAAGTCTTAAAGCAAATATAAGTTATTGTAAAAATTATTTGCTTGACTCTGCTTCTTCTATCCTATTTCTCTATTTTGTCCACATAGTGTGATCTGTGTTCATCATTTCCCTTTTCTTATTATCCACACTTCTTTTCCAGTATTCTTGTTTCTACATCATCCACACCACCCATTCTTTGAAACTATTTCCCCAGATGATCTTTTAAACAGATTCAATGCCCTTTCTGTGGGCATTCAAGCCCTCTTTTTATTTAGCCCTGTCTCCCTTTGTATCTCTTGTCTCACTGCATCTTATTGGCACTTTTTCTTCTCTTTGGGCCATTTTTCTATCAATTTCTCATGTCCTTCATTCTCAGTCTTCTAGGTCTCTACTCTCTTTTCCCCTAGAAAGCATATCTGTTCTTATGCTTTCACAATTAGCACCTCTATGTGAGAAGTACAGAGAAGAATTAAGTACAATAAAAACATCATGTAGAAGTATTTTGGAAATGCATCCAAATATAAGCTCAGTTTTACATGACTTTCAAGTCACTGAACCTTCTAACTAGAATTTCCTTATCTGTAAAATGAATATTAGATTTGGTGACCTTTAGGATCCCTTTCAACCCTAATGTTTATAATCTTAACATCTTTAATGAGCTAATGGATTTGTTTATTTGAAAGATTTGTGATTTTTTTTTTAACTTAGCATGCTTCCAAACAAATTCACCACTTATCTTCTTTTTCTTTTAAAAAAAAAAAACAATCAAAAAAAACAACTGAACTTCTCAGAATAAAAAACAAAAAAACCCAAACAAATAAACAAAAAAGCCCAACAAAATATTCAAAGCTAAAACAATAGTAATTCAGTCAATATTGAGAGATGATAAAACTAAGGTAAAGAGACCCACCCTCCTTTGTATTATAACTAGTAATGAATTGTTTTGTAGATGTGTCACCTAGAAAGGATTGGGGGAGAAGTATTCAATGGAAACTTTGTTATGTCAAAACAAAATGTATTAATTAAAAAAAAAAAAAAGCAGTGCAATGATAGGAGAAAACTAAACTCCCCATCTCACTTTCCTCTCCAGCTTGTCAAGGTTACTGCCATGCACTTACTCTACTTCGAAGCCTTAAGGATGCCATTGATGTCTCCTCTACCTTTCTTCTCAACTATGTACTGACTTGTACTGTAATATCACTATTCTTCACTATTTAGTCTTTTATTTCCCCAATGACTTTCACTAGCAGCACCTAGCATAAGCACAATGTTGAGCTAACAGACACTTAATGTTTTTCAACTGGATTAAATAATTTTCTTAGAGATTGGGGCTGAGTTTGTCCTTAATATTTTTTTCAGTAGTCAATTTTCATAAGATAGGTTACCACATTCATCCACTGATATGAAATACAGGGTTTAATATCTATAATGAAATAAATGTGATGGTTCAAAATCATAAAAGAACATGCATAGAAAGGATGACTTTATGTAAACCCAAGTTAATTAAAATTACCTAAGATAATTACTGCTTTACATTTGATTTACTTGGTTCTGACAAGTTAGTACAAATACATATAACATATATACCTATGCCTATATCTCTCTTACTAAAAAAAAAAAAAAAAAAAAAAAAAAAAAAAAAAAAAAAAAAAAAGAGCTGCTTGCTTTACTAGTATCTGTATAGGAAGTATTTCCATACCCATGAGATCAGCAAATCCCCCAACCGGCAACCTGCATGTTCCAGTAACAAACTGCAACAGTCTCATTCTCTTTTCATTGTCAATTTCTTTCACAAACTGTTAAAAAGGGGAAAACCACTTTTAAATATGGAATGATTATGATTATTATTTTGAAGCAACAAACAATAATTATATCAAATACATAAAAATCACAATATGAAAGGTAAAAATTATCCTGAAAAATCTTTTAACACTGCCAGTATAAGGACTGACAACTTTCCTACCTTGCCCATGTCTGTTATAAAACATAATTATCAGACATAAAACATATGATTTGATTACCCTTATCTCAATATTCTCAGCTGTGAGATGTTTCAGGAACTATTTTAAAGCTGCACAGAAGTTCCCTTAGCCAAAGAAACATTCAAGGACAGACTAGATGACCCCTCATTGAGATGATGTAAAGAGGATTCCTGCTTCAAGTATGAAATAAGTTCCTTTCAATTGCTGCATTTTGACACTGAAAAGCTGTGCTAGAATGTGGATTCTACGACATTAGGACAAATGAGTTAGGCAAAGTGCTTCTGAGTATTTAATATCTCACCCCTCTCCTCTAATTCTCTGACAGGAGAATTGCAGAAAAAAAGAACAGAGAAATGCCCTTTGGTGTTTATATATATAGCAACCCGATTCAATATAGATTTTGATTTATAAAAGAATTGTTTAGAGAACCCTGATCCAGAAGAATTTATTCTACTGTCACATTCTTCCTTATAGCTGAGGGTGGTATATTTAGGATGCCTAGAGATGGCTGCTCAAACACACAACAGATAAGCTGGTTGGCAGACAAATTTGTCCCTTATCTATCTACTATTTATCTAAATACGAATAATTATTATTATAATCTTAATAGGGAGCTACTCATTTGAAGATTAATCTTGTTTAATGTGTAACTTGATTTTCTTTAAGTTCAATTTCTTTGATAAAGGGAATATTATGTAAACTTTCAAAAAGAATAATTTATATAATATTTCCTTTATCAAAGAAATTGTTTATCATATTTACATTAAGCAAGTTTCATTGATCTTTTGAAAAGAAAATTCAAACACGCACACAAATTTATTTTTTGGAAAAAGTATTCCTGTTTCAAACTCCAAAGCCCTATTTATTTATTTATTTTTACCATTTCTTTTATATAAAAACTCCAAAGTTTTCACAAACTTTGTTATTAATGAAAAGCTTTGGTTCTATATGATGTAGCATTTTCTAATAGATTATAAAATATTGACAAAAATAAAAATGAAAAAATCAGCTACAAACCTGCCAAAACCACATGATTTGTTTGCTTGTTCTAGTATAATGTCGGTAGATGGCATGTCTTTGCCAGTCATTTAAATCAATCTCTTGCATTCCACACAAAAGTACCTTTAGTGACAAAAAACACATGATTAATTTCAGAATTCTTAGATACTTATGATTATAAGCATATTTGACCAAGCCCCACCAATAATAAACTTCTTTTTAAAAAATGACTAGCTCAACATGATAGCCTAGTACTGTTTAATAACTAGTAGTTTTCAAAACACCAAAAGTATTCAAAAGGATTGTAAAGTCATATACCAAGAACTATTATCTACCTGTGATATAAGTTCACAGGATATGGTGGGGGGAAAGGAGTATCCACAAAAGAAAGTCATTCATTGCAGAATTTATACTAAAACTTAACTTTTACTTTAAGACCTGATCCAGTATTAATTTAAGCAAGCATTTATTAAGGAACATTGCACAATATCAAATGCTAAAAAAGGGACAGAAAGTAAGAGGAGTGAGAAAACACTAGACTGTGGTTAAGGTAGATAGGAGAAAGAAAAGTGGATATTAAAAGTGGAAATAGAAGAATAGTAGTGTTGGGGAACTTTTAGTTACCTAGACATCTACAAGAGCTTTCTCTGCCTAAAAGAGAGTAGCTAATATAACATCTTGCCTTGCCTTTAATAATAGTTTCATCTTTCAAATATCAATAAGGAGAAATTCTAGTCTGGCTCTGATTCTCACTAACAATAAGAACATAGTTGTTGAGATGGAAATGATGGAAGTGACAATGCCTTGTTGGACATTCCTGGGGCATAATCTGATGAATCTTAAATTTGGGCAAAGTATATTACATAAAGAACTCAGAGGAAGGATAGAATAGGATCACTGTTATTGAAATTCTGCAAGGAAAAAAAAAATCAGCATCAAGGGAATGGAAGATGCTCAAGAATGAAATTTTGATGACACAAAGGGAATTAATTCCACAGAAAGGAAAAAACAAAATTTATTTCAAAACAGTACCAAGGATTCAGAGAGAATTCACCAAACAACTTGAATTAAAAAAAAAAAAAAAACAAAAACTGAAGATAAATGAACTGAAGATAGAAGCACGTGCAGGTCACAGAGGATAAATCAAACTGCATGAAATAGTCCTGTAAAAATGGTCAGGAGTGCTAAAACTCAGAATGAGGACTACACAACAATGGATTCTTTTTAGCAATACTATGAGGAAAAGGAGGGACAATCTTTGCTTGCAACGGATGGGTTGGTAACTGAGAGAACATCAGAGAAAATGCCAAGATACTCAAGTTTTATTTTGCTTCTGTTTTCTTTGCTAAAGAGAATGACCTCTGGACTAGAAATGGCAAAACAAAAATGACTGACATAGAACTACGTTTCAAGATAAATGAGAAAATGCTAAGAAAGGACCTAGTTTTATTAGACAAAATCAAGTCTTCTGGCCCAGATGAATGACACCCTCATTAGTGATACATGAGATGTCATAGAAAATGGGAAAGGTATATAGAGATAAAAAATGTAAATGTCTCAATTTATACAAAAAAGGGGAGGAGAACAATCTATATACTATCCAGTAATGAATGCTGATTCCTGGAAAGACTCTAAAATGGATCAGTAAGATATGGCAGATAAACCTCTAAAAAGGGAAAGGGTGGATCACAAAGAACTACCACAAGAACAGGATATGTGCAACTCACTTTATTTTTTTGTCTCATTTTATTGGTAGTGTCATCAAACGGAGATGAAGGGAATGCTTTAGATATAGTTTACCTGTACATTTCATTCTGTTTGTACGAAGACAATGGGGAATAACCAATCAACTGTGTTCAGAAGTAGATTAATGGCAACTTAGAGAGAACTATTTACAGTATGATCTTACTATGGCAGAAAATATCCAATAGATTACTTCAGGGATCTGTGCAATTAACAAATTTTTTTCTAACACTTGGATAAAAGAAAAGATATAGTTTGCAGAAGACACAAAATTTGGGGAAGCATTAAAATAGGCATAATCCCTAGAACTAGGGTGGAAGTCACTCTATACTCTGTCCTTGTAAATCTTCATTGGAAATTCTGTTCCATTAGGTCATAATTTAAGGTGGAGAAAAGAGGAAGGTAACCAGGATAGTAAGTCCATGTTAAAATGAAATGTTAAAATGAACGAGGGATGTTTAACCTGGAGTAGAGAACAATGAAGGTGGACATAGTAGCTCAAGGATCTGAAAGAATGTCATATGAAGATGGGTGAGATTTAACTGTGTTTGGCCCTCAAAGGCAAAATGAAGAGCAATTGGGGGAATTCACAAAAACTCAAGTTTAGATTAGATTTTGAGGGAAATGTCCTAACAATTAGATTTATGCAAAATGAAATAGACTACCTGGAGAGGAGATGTATGTCTCCCTCCTTGGAAATGTTCAAACAGAGCTTATATTACTAATTGTCAGCGATATTATGATTGGAATTGCTTTCACTATATACTGGAATATAGGTCCCTTCCATCTCTCAAATTCTGTCATTTTTTTATGTCTGAAAGGGCAACATGATTGGGAAATAAGATAACACAGATATTAATTATAGCCAACCCAAGGGGTGGCAAGTCACTCAATTAGTCAGAAAATCATACATGTATCAAGCATTTTGCAAATCCCAAATTTTAAAGTGTCTCAAAAACTTTAAAGTATCTTGGAAATTTTAAGCTTTTAAAATTTTAAAAATACTGTACTAATATTTTAAAGACATCTTACGGAAATCAGAAAGAATTTATCTATATATGGCATTTATTTTACAAGAGAGTTTCATATACATTGTCTCAAGTTGATCCTCGTAACAACTTTGAAAAGCAAAGAGAACAAAAATCTATTTTGAGATAAGCAAACCAGGATTCAGGTTGTCCAATTTTAGAGAAATTATTTACAAATTTGAATTGTTGGCTTTCTTAAGTACTTACTAGGATCTATAATTCTTTATATGTAATAATAATAATAAAAAAGATACTTTTTACCTCTAGTTCCTTAGCATCAAAGTATTGCAAGTACTGCTGGGGAAGAATTTCATTGAACCCTTCAAAGAAAGCTTGTGTCTGCTCTTCAACACCCCGAGATAATCTCCATTCAGCTACCATTCTGAAAAAAAAGAAACAAAGTATTGTGAATGAAATGCCTAGTGACATTCACCCATATACTTTTAAAGGACAAGACTATTTAGAGACAAAGCACTAAAGGGAAGAGAAAAGAAGAGGCAAAGTATAGTTCAATAAGTTGGATTTTGATTATTAGAAAATTTTCAGAATCTTTAAGTAATAAGCAGTGAAACCTATTATTTAGCAAGATTCAAGTAGAATCAACATAATTTCATCTCAAAAGATTAAGTCAAAAGGAAATCAGAGGCATCTACTTCTAAAATAATAGAGCATTAATTTTTATAGGAAGATTGTAGGATATCTTTTTTCTCCCCCCCCCCTTTTTTTTTTTTTGCTGAGGCATTTGGGGTTAAGTGACTTGCCCAGGGTCACATAGCTAGAAGTGTTAAGTGTCTAAGGTCACATTTGAACTAAGGTCTTTCTGAATTCAAGGCTGGTGCTCTAACCACTGCGCCACATAGCTGCCCCAATATCTTTTTTCTTTAAAAGAAAGAGAAAAAAATGACCATTTTTTAAACTAACTTGTTTTTCAATTAATAAAAACATACTTTCTCTTACTCCTACCTTTCCCTGCCCTCAAATGAAAAAATAAAATTAATCCTTCTAACAAATATGTGGTCAAACAAAACAAATGATTGTATTATATTATTATTATATAGCTATAGCTAATGAGTCAATCACTTCTCAGTCAGAGAGAAGTGGCATGGTTCATTCATTATGTATCCTCTGAATTGTGGTTGGTTGCTGTTAAGAATACTCAAAGCTAGGGCAGCTAGGTGGCACAGTGGATAGAGCACCAGCCTTGAATTCAGGAGGACCCGGGTTCAAATTTGGCCTCAGACACTTAAGACTTCCTAGCTGTGTGACCCTGGGCAAGTCACTTAACCTCAGCCTCAGGAAAATAAATAATTGAATAACTGAATAAATAAAATTTTAAGAGAGAAAATAAATGCCTACTGATTGAAAAATAAATTTAATTTTAAAAAATTAAATCTATTTGTGGTTAATATGAAAGCCCTCATTAAAAAATCAAACCAAAAGCTCTTGAGTTTTAATAATTAAAAGACTTCAAAATGTCAAAGTCTACCCTAAATTAAAATTTTGATAGTTCTGAATATGTCAGATTTAGGTCTAAGTCTAAGATGGAGCAGACATGTTAAAAATCTTTCCCAAGACCAACTTTGATAAGCTGTGGTAATCTGGTTAAGTCAAGATTACTGAATTAAAATTTCCCCAAAGACTGTGTATTCATTTTTTAGTTAACTTGCTGAAGCCCTAAGAAAGAAACCAGGAGAAGAAGAAGAATATAAAGAGTACATTTTTTCTTACCTAATGTATTCTTCTTTATTTTCTTCTGTTACCAGAATATTACTGCCATTGGGTTTCAATTCATGACTCTTAATTTCACCAAGAATTTCCTTATCAACTGAAAAGTACATCTCTAAACCACATTCTTCAATATTGTTTTCTCTGGTAAAAAATAAGTACAATATAAAAATCCATTATTTTTTCCCTGAGACTCAATTAATGTTTTAGAGTAAATACATTTCTAACTACTGATGATGAATGGTAATTAAATCAAATAAAGATATAAAACACAAAAATTAAAAAATAATTATATTCTTGTCCAAATCTACAGATTCTAAGTCACATTTCTGTCAAATTTATTGTAAAGTGTAAAAAAAGAAAGAAAGTTTCGTGTAAAGAAAGCTCACTCCTTTAATGATTTAGGTAGGAATTAGGAAATGAACAATTAAGGCACCTGGAATGCAATTTCACAAAGTAAGAAACTTACTTAACCCAGATGAGAGAATTGTAAAATTCTGGATCAATAGATTCTAAGTCCTTGAGTCCAACTGGTTTGTTTAAGATACGTTTATAGAATGGCAAAGAAAAACCTGTATCTATGAATTTTCCATGGAACAATGCCTGAAGAATAAGAAAAAGCAAAGATTTAATTCATGGAATTCTTAAAATATTAATTTAGCATTCAAAATGTTAAGTGAAACCATAATAATATTACATAAACCAGTGACTTCATGAATTACAATTGTCAAAATATAAGGAAGCTAACTCAGAGAAAAACTTAACAAGGAGAGCTGTCCAATAGTGAAGTGGATTGTTATAATAATAACTGGTGATACCAATCCTGTGAAGTATGTAGTTGTCATTATTTTTAATTTACAAATTAGGTTCAGAGAAGTTGAATAATTTGCCCTAGTCATATAAGTAGTAAATGTCCCAATTGGGGGTCAAAACCAGTCTTCTGACTTCATTCCTCGATTTTAACCACACCACCAGGCTCTAGTGCCCTGTGATTGGCAGTTTTCAAGCAGAGAGTAAAAAAATCATTTTTTGAGGATGGTAGAATTGCAAAGTGAGTCCATGAGCTATCTTAGAGTTTGAATATATAAATTTAGGTGTCCCTTCCAATTCAAAGATTTTGTGAATAACTATAAAATTTTGAGAACAAATCTGTTCTCAAGTTTTCTATTAGGAGTATGTGATAATAATTTTATTGTTTTCTGGGAAATGTTCAAATAAGAAAGTTAAAAAACATGTTCTGTAGATATGCTATGCTGTCAACTTGCACTTACCATGGCAATAAACCTGCCAATAAAACGGAAATATTTTAGATGATCTGGATTGATATAAGAAGCTGGGTTTATCTGCAAGCAGTAGTTATCCTTCCCTGCATATTCAAACAGGCAATACATTGGGTTCAACACTTCATGTGACAAAAGAAAGAACCATTCTCTGAAATTAAAAGAAAACTTATGGTAAAAACCTTGAAAATGGATCACTTACAAATCAAAATATAGTTCTATAACAAACTGCTTAGGTGGTGTTAAGTATTCTATTCACTCCTCCATGTTGACTTTAAAGTTTTCCTATGTGATTTCAATTATTTATATATACATAAGTGTGTACGTACAGACATAGCACCAAGGTTTTCCCAGTTTATTACTGCAAATTTATGTCTCTAAAAATAGTTAAATCTACTCATGGTTGAAGTGTGATCTGTCTAATCTTACTTTATGCCACTCAATATGGTTGTAATAAAAATTCTCCCTTTTCCTCTACCAAGTTATTTTCTCTCTACTCAATCACCACTTCTTCTGTGACCCTAATAGTACTCTCTGTGATCACTTTTTCCTCTGTACTTTCATATTTTGGTTGTATCTCTTTCCTTATGTAATTATTATGTTGTACTTTGTATTATTACCATCTCCTTGTGCATCTCTGTTAACATATGAAGGAAGGAACCTACATTTTATTTATTACTATATCTCTGAAACACCCAATAATAATGCTCACAGAAGACACTTGATAAATGCTTGATGAACAATAATGGTTTAATGACAGGCATATGAATCTGACTAGCCTTAACTCATCCGTCAATTCTCAGCAAGACTTCTGGTAATTAACAAATTCTTATGCTCAAGTTTCTCTAAATCTAAGTCTGACTTTACTAACTCAGAAAAGTATTTATATGGTTAATATAAAAACTCAAATGCAAATGCAGTTTGTTCAGAAAATAGTTTATATGAGGAATAGAAGTGTAAAAATAAGTCTAGAAAGGCCAGAATTTACAGAACTTTCAATGCCATGCTGAGAGGTTTGCATTTTATCTAAGTAACAAGAAAGAGTGACTAGAGATCCTTAAGCAGATAAGCAAAAGAGTCAAGCCTGCAATTTAAGAGACTGGAAGTAGGAATACCATTGAGAAAGCTACTGCAACAATTGGGTGAGAAGTGATGAGGGTCTACATTAGGTGATGTCCATGAGAACAGAAAAAAGTGGATGGATGTAAGAGATGATATAGAGGCAGAATTAACAAAATTTAGCAAATGATTAAAAAAGGAAAGAAAAGTGAAGAATCAAGAATAATTTTGAGGCTGAATATCTGAGTAAATTAGAAAACACTAGTACCCTTCACAGAGAGAGAAGAAATTCTGGAGAGGGAGGTTTGGGAGAGAAGACAACGAATACTATTTTGGACAGGTGAGTATGTTTAGAGGGCCACAGATAGTGGAGAACCCTGTGCAAGACAGAAGACCCTTTCCCTTTAGTCCAATAAAAGGAACCCTATTCTCAGTGTGTGCTTCTGCTCTCCATCTCCCCTAAAGCTTCTCAGCCTTTCTGAGAAGTCAGAAGGTGGTAACAACCTGTGTTATAATTAAAGCAGTTACACCAAGTGGCAAGGAAACAACTGCACACAATAGCAAGTTGTTTATGTGGCCCCACATGCACAGTACATAGTGCATGAACAGTGTTCTATAGTTATGTAAGGGTATCAGGGTACATTAGGCTAAGAGAATATGGAATAAACTGACTCCATGTTTGACCATCCATGTGAGTCCTACCTCTTCACTCCTCTTCTAAGATCAAGGACTCAGGCTGATACCAAAATCCTCCAGAGAGCTAGTCTGGACATTACAAATATGACATGCCAAAAAGAAAATAATTGCTGCTATTATCCCACTGATAGTTGAAGAAAGTGAAGTAAACAAGTTAAATGACTTGCCCAGGGTCACATAGCTAATAAGGATCTGAATAGCTTGACCTCAGGCATTCCTGGTCCTAGACTTAATGTTCTGTGCACTGTGGTGCCACCTAACCTCCAAAGAGAGGTAGGAAATCAACCAGGAAAGGGCAATGGCACAAGAGGTGCAGAAGAGGCTAAAGAGGATAGGGACTTTTGGAGAAAAGGGCATATGACTTAACAAGAGAGCAATAGTATTATCAAGAAAGCAGTTTTTGGTTGAGTTTAGAATGAATCAAGTAGTTTTTAATCTAAAACTTCCTACACACTTTTGATCAGACATTAATAATGTAAAAAAAGGCAGCAAATACAAGAAACTTCCCAAATTAAAGATGGAAGGAAATCCTAACATGAAAAATATACTGTAGGACAAAAACGAAATTCTAAATAATGAGATTAGCACTACCTTGCCACACCTCCATAATCTAAACCTTCTTCTCCTGGGAAAATTACCCACAAACGTCTTCGGAGATCCTGGGGATTGAAACTCATTATCTAGGAAAAAGGAATAATTTGTTATTTAAAAGCTTTTTAAAGCATTACGTGAAACTCATTATTATTTAAGAGATATGTCTTTTTTCTAAATCCTACTGACTTTAAGGATAGACAAGCAGTGAAAGATAATCAGTTCCACAGCCACAGACTAGATCCCTGAAACTAAATGATTTTATATACGTGGGGCCAAAGCCTTAGTATATAGATACTTTCTTTCATTAGAACTATATCAGAATTGCAAAAACACCCCTAATAATATATGTCTTCTCTAGGATCAATTATTCTTCAATCATTATAATTATATCACAATAGGCACAATGTCAACTTTTGTGCTTTAGTTTTTTCACCCTATAATATGTGGGTTACTACTACTACTCACTTCAAATTTGGTTTGTATAGCACTAAAAATTCTTAAATGTAAATCAAATCTCATTTTCTCTTAGAAAATAGTATATCATGAATTGAGATTATAAGTTAATATATAGCTACAGCTTATGAAGTACTACAACCAGGAATCTTAGAATCAGAATATATTAAAAAACAAAAAACAAACAAACAAAAAAAAAACAAATAAACTATTCCCAGATCCAGGAAGAAGAAAAGAATTTCATATATAAATACACAAATATATATAGATCCACATCAAAGTCAAATAAGAAACGTATGTGTTAAAATCAAAAAAGCTATGAATTTAAGATGAAATAATAACTTTTACAGAAGGGTCAATCAGAGAAGGTTGAGAATTATGAGGCATGAAAAACAGAATTAAGTCCAAGTATTCCCCACTAAAATAACTATTATCTTTAAAAAAAATTCACAAATATACTTTTCTCATAGTTTCTTTCAGTAGGCAGACAGAATATATAGTAACAAAATAAAACCTTGTTTGTTCAGGTCATCATTTAAACTGCTACCAAAGAGTTCTGATGTTAATTTTTTATGCTAAACCTGTCACCTTTGCATCTTTAATGATAACCTGACAATAATTACTAGTTCCATCCTAAAAGTTTCTAAAAATACATATACCAGGGCAGCTGGATGGAGCAATGGATTGAGCATCAGCCCTGAAGTCATGAGGACCTGAGTTCAAATCTGGCTTCAAACACTTAAAACATCCTAGCTGTGTGACCCTGGGCAAGTCACTTAACCCCAATTGCCTCAGCAACAAACAAATAAATAGGTGATAGATAAATAAATAAAAACAAAAATACATATACCCAGATTATTATTTTCCTTTTACCCTCTGTTGTGTCTACTAATCATCAAAGTTTCCAAGAATATAATTACAAATTAATTGATCAACAGAGGCTGATTATCCAAATTAAATTTAAACTGAAAACAGAGGTAGGGAAAAATAGAATGTGGCTGTGCCTGAAGAGTTCACTAGATTTAAAGAAAATCTCCTGCTCCTTGGAAGGCCCTAGATAAATCTACCAACTTGGCAGATTTACAAAAAGGAGCTGCCTTCATAAAGGTCCCTTCAACGACAAATCCAATGATCCTGATACAACTGCAGGGTTGAAATTTTGAGAGAAGGAAGGAGCTGTTCTCCATGCATGAATCCAGTTCTCCAGGCATTTGGCAATGCATTGTAATACCTGCTGAAATGAATCTTCAAACAAAGTTTTTCTTGTCACTGTAATCTTGATGTGTTGTGGCATAGCCAATTGCTGAAATATAAGTGATTCAAATAAACAAAGTCAATTATTGAACAATGTAAATTTACTGTATGAATCTGAATTTATTTTTATCTTTTTTACATCCAAGTTTGTTATTTAATAATATCAATGCCACTTCCTAGCTGTGTGACCCTGGGGAATTCTTTTAACCACAATTGCCTCAAAAAAAAAAAAAAAAAAAAAAAAAAAATCAATGAGAATTAAAGTACATGTATAAGAAAGATAAGTAAAACTTAAAAAGTTACAGATGATTTGACAAATTTTATGTTTTAAATGCTATTTCAGATAATTTATATTCCTAACAGTTACTTTTTATTTGGTTAATTCTCCTCAGTCATAAGAATGTAATTGATAATTACTAATTTAAAATAGTGGTTATCATTGTAAAATGTAAACTATTAACTTCATCTTGTTTTAAACAAACCTCTTAATACTAATTCATTTAAGTCAATCATTTTAGTAAAGAAATTAAGTTTAAATATAAAATAACTGATCTACTTAACTACGTAAAAAATGGGCCTACAAAATCATTAAAAGTAAACAACATTATCATCTTGACAACCAATTACAAGCTAACCACCTTTGGAAAACTATTAATAATCAACTGCCAATTTTGGATCAAAGGTGTAAACAAATGTTCTTTATCATCATCCTTAAATGACTTTAGACTCTTCTGTGAATGTATGAAATCATGCATTCTCCCCAAACCTAATCAGGCCAAATTCTTTAGTAAAAGATATCTATAATTACATGAGGAAATACTGTACACATATGTAGGAAGATATCATTCCCATCCTCATGAAGATTTCTTTTTTTCTCAGATTTCTTTTGCACCCAACAACATTAAGCAAAAATATATTATCCGAGTTCTATAAATACCTACTAATAGGCTGATACTGTGGGCAAGTTAAATTTGTAATTGATTAGAAGAGAATAGCACATTCAGTTCTGGTACTAGATTTCTTTAGACTACTGACAATCATTGGCATGTGAATCAATACTTGGCACTAAATCTGGTCTCAGACACTTAACACTTCCTAGCTGTGTGACCCTGGGCAAGTCACTTAACCCCAGCCGGGGGGGGGGGGGGGGATACTTGGCTCTAAACAAATAATGGCAAATAGGAAAAGGACTAGATTAAAAATATATTTTGTAGGCCTTAAAATGCTAATAATGATGGTGAAAACTGTTTCTGATGTTCTTAAGATTTAGGGGAATTAATTTTCAAAAGGTTGATCTGATAATGTGAAATGATGCTTATGTCATTTACTCATATCTTATCTTGGATACCATATTGCTTTTTAAAAAAAGGATGAAAAAGAATATCAAACTGGGATGAAGTTACCTCCATAAATTAAGAGGAAGGGAAAAGATCCAACCAAACACTTTTCCCCCATCTTCCTATGTAATTATTATGTAACTGCCTAATTATATATAGTTTAAAAACAACTACAAAAAAACAATTTATAATACTGACCTGACACCAGAAACGGAAATAGTGAACTTTTGCCTTGAAATCCCTAACATAGGCTATTTGGGGTCCATTATCTCTGAGAACAGAAAGAAAAAGAATTGAGAACATAGCTCTCCTTTAGTATACCTGTTTATTCTGACACAATTGAAAGAAAACATTTTGAAGTTCCAAAAAATAACAAGTATATAGTGTTCAATCAAACATGTCAGACTAAGAAACCCACAAAATAATATCCTATATGAAATTCAATTCCACCTCTAATCCATCCTTCTCAGTAAGAGCTTTGTGACTCCATTCCCAAAGCTTAGTTATATCCCAAAAACATGAATACTTTTTGGCATACAAAAGGTAGACAACAATGAATAAGTTAAAAAAAATCAAGAGAATGGAAAAGAGTAGAAATCAGAGAATTTGGATTCAACTGCTCACTAGTAGTGACATGAGAGAGATTTCTAAAGAGTAATATTCAGTGCTTTGTTTGTCAGATGGTGGCCAATAGGTAAAGACTAAATGACACAGTATCCTGTAAAAGTAGATAAAAATACTAAATATCTAGTAGAAACATAAATGCTGGAAAGTAGTTTCCCTAAAAAAAATTCCCATTCAAGAGTTGTGAGACAAAAACTTAATAGAATAAAACTTTTTTATACTGCAGCATGTAATTCAAAGAGCTTAATGTTCATTTGCAAATTTTAGAATGCTTACAGAGCAGATTTTCCAGTTCGGGGATCTATATATGTTGTTGTTCTCCTATTATGATCCACAAAGTATGGAACCCCATCCACTGTAAATCTCATTTCCCAGCCTTCTGGTAAGGGTTTTTCATTTAATTGACTGAAAAACATGAAAATACAAAACCAGTTATACAGAATTAATACATATGGATTGCCAAGAGCAGCAAACAGAAACAAGGACAAATGTGAAGAAAAACCTTCTAGAATGCTGCCTTAAATTGAAATATTCTTGTGACTGGCATCATTTATGTTATATTGAAAACTCTTCTGGTTAATACCAATAAACAAGGTATCCAATAAATTTGAGCATTTGGACTTGTTCAAGTATAGTATATAATGAGTAAGGAATTATTTAACACTTTCTAGTCATGTTTATTGTTTTAATTTTAGATATAAGAAAGAGCATTTTGCTAATGCTGTCATTGTCACAGGAGTGGTTTTTACATGGGCTAATACAATTCTCTCTGTTGCTCTGCAGAGATCTTACTCCTAACTAGAATCTTCTATTATCTAATCCAATTCTATCTGAAATAGGAAAATCCTCTAACACATCACAAATAAGAAGTCATCCAACTTTTCCTTGAAGATTTCCAGTGATAAGGATAGAAGGCATTCTAGTTCCTTTTGACTAGGAGGAAATTTTTCCACTTTTGGTGCTGAAATTTGCCTTTCTGTAACTTTTTCAAAATTTCTGTCCTCCAGAGTCAAGCAAAATAAAGCTATTCCAATGATTTCTATTTCACTTAACATATTTCCCTCCCCTTTTCCCTTGAAATCTTTTATTCACCAAGCTAAATATCCGCAGTTCCTCTCATATATCATTCAGCCTTAGACATCTATTTTATCAAACATTCTCTTTAGATTAGTGAGCCTGGGTTAAAGAGTAAGGAAGGATATGTCAATGCAAATTGAGTACTCTTACTAGAGACACAATTCTAATATTAAATTAATCATCAACAAGCATTTATTAAGCACCTATTATACACAAAAAACTGTGTTAAATGACAGGGATATACAAAGAAAATGAAAAATTCCTACTGTCAAGGTGCTAACAATTATAATGGGGGGGGGGAAGAGGAGGAGAATCAACATGTAAACAACTATGTATAAACAAGATATATAAATTACATGTAAAGGTAGTTTCCAACATTCATTCTTATAAGATTTTGAATTCCAAATTTTTTCTCTCTTCTTTCCCTTACCTCTTTCTCTCCCAAAACAGAAAACAATATGATATTGTTTATGCATGTACAATCATTTTAAAACATGTTTTCATATTTCTTATGATGTGAAGAAAAATCAGAACAAAAGGGAAAAATCAGGAGAAAGAAAAAGCAAAAATTTTTTTAAAAGGTGAAAATAATGTACTTTAATCCTTATTCCATTTCCATAGTTCTCTCTTTTTATGAAGATAGCATTTTCCTTCCCAAGTCTATTGGAAATTTTCAGATTGTAATGCTGAGAAGAGTTAAGTCATCATAGTTAATCATCACATGTTCTCCTGATTCTGTTCCCAAGTGCTTACTAGATTAATGATGAACATGAGGACAGCAATCAATCAATTATTAAGCATCTACAATATTATAGGCACTGTGTAGTAAGCCCTGAGGATACAAGAGGAGGCAAAAAACAGTTCTGCTTTCAAGGTGTTCAATACCTAATGCAAGTGACAACATGCAAACAGAGCATGTACAGGACAAATTGGAGAAAATCAAGAGTGAAAGCACAAAATTAGATAAGAGTTTAGGAAGGATTTTTGTGGAAGATGGAATTTTACTTGGTTTTTAAAGAAAGCCAAGGAGATCAGAGACAGGAAAGCATTCCAAGCATTCCAAGAATGAGTGACAGCCAGAGAAAAAGCCTGGAGGCAAAAGAGATGAGCATCTTGCATGTGAACAACCAGGAGGCCAGTGTCATCTGGGTCACAGAATACATACATAGCAGGGAGTAACATATAAGATTAGAAAGGTAGGAGGGAGCCCAAGTTATAAAAACCTTTGCATAGTGAAGCAGAGAATTCAGTAGCTGATTTTGAAGGCGATAGGGAATCACTAGAATTTACTGAGTAGTGAAGTGACATGTTCACATCTTCATGGATGGATTTGTGTGAACAGACAATTGAGGCAGGCAGATCCATCAGTAGGCTTCTGCCATAGTCCAAATGTCAAAGGATGAGGATAGCAAAGTCAGAACAGAGATGGGTATGGTACAGTTGAGAGGTGTTGTAAAGATGAAATCACAGGCATTGAGTCTCCTTTGTTGCTTTGGTAATAAACTGTCCTAGCCATCTGCATTTCCAATTTCTAAATTCAAGAGATTCATCTGATTTGTAAACCTCAATTTCCTTTCCACTGCCACTCCCTGCCTCATTCATGCATCACAATAAACTGAGACATTTCAGTTTAATAAACATGTGGAAGGAAACTCATAAAGTATCTAATTATACTTCTATTATTATATTTATGTACTTTTTAAAAAGTAACAAAGGAGTATGAAATGGAGAAATAAAATTTAAATATAATCCTCTTTTTTTGTGTTCTACCATGTATGTGGAAAAGTTCTTTTTCAGAGTAAGTTCAAAATTAAAAAAAATTTTTTAAAAAGATTGTTCAAGATTAAATAACTGCCAAAGTTTCTGATAAAGACCTCATTTCCAAAATATATAGAGAATTGACTCACATTTCTAAAACATCAAGCCATTCTCCAATTGATAAATGGTCAAAGGATATGAACAGACAATTTTCAGATAAAGAAATTGAAACTATTTCTAGTCATATGAAAAAGTGCTCCAAATCACTACTGATCAGTCATATGAAAATTAAAACAACTCTGAGATACCACTTACACACCTCTCAGATTGGCTAGGATGACAAGAAAAGATAATGACGAATGTTGGAGGGGATGTGGGAAAACTGGGACACTGATACATTGTTGGTGGAGCGACCAACAATGGAACAGATTATTGGTGGAACAGATACACCCATTCTGGAGAGCAGTTTGGAACTATGCTCAAAAAGTTATCAAACTGCATACCCTTTGACCCAGAAGTGTTACTACTGGGCTTATATCCCAAAGAGATCTTAAAGGAGGGAAAGGAACCCATATGTGCAAAAATGTTTGTGGCAGCCATCTTTATAGTGGCAAGAAACTGGAAACTGAGTGGATGATCACCAGTTGGAGAATGGCTGAATAAGTTATAATATATGAATGTTATGGAATATTATTGTTCTGTAAGAAATGACCAGCAGGATGATTTCAGAGAGGCCTGGTGAGACTTACATGAACTGATGCTGAGTGAAATGAGCAGAACCAGGAAATCATTAAACATTTCAACAACAATACTCTATAATGATCAATTCTGATGGACGTGGCTCTCTTCAACAATGAAATGATTCAAACCAGTTGCAATTGTTCATGATGAAAAGAACCAGCTACACCCACAGAGAGAACTATGGGAAATGAGTGTATGGGGCCAGGGGGGGAGAAGGCGTGGAGGGAGGAAGGAGGGAGGGGAAAGAAGGGGGTTGTGGAAGACATATAATAATCTGTTTTTCTCAATTTCCTCAATCATAAAATGGGGATGATAACAATAGCTTCTATCCTCTCCCGAGATGTTTTGAGGACCAAATAAGGTACTATCTATAAATCATTTAGGACAGTGCCTGACTAAGCAGACTTTTAATGAATATTTATTTCTTCTTCATGCCCTTTATGGCTTATGTTTTAGCAGATCCTCAAAATTCTTACAGAGAAAGAATTTAAATCTTTATCCAATTGAGCCAAATAAATTAAAAAATGAATCAATAATTCAAAGGTCTTACCCCTGACTTCTGGGATCTTCCCACTGTGTAATACGTGTGTTGTGATTGACAAAATACACTCTGCCATTGTTATCTGTTCTCTTCTCTAAAACAAAAGAAAACAAAACAGAAAGTATTTTAGTACAACCTTATATTTCCCCCTAAAATCACATGCAAAAAAGGTTTTAGAATTTATTTAGTCCACTGTATTAATTTATCAATTTTTTGCACCACAAACATGTTCATAAATGTATTTTATTTCTAAAACTGAGATATAATTATCATTTAAATTTATTTTTCTGGATATTAGTATTACAAAACACGACTTATCTAAAAATTAATGTCCTCAGTATCTTATTGCACTGTGCCATAATGATATATCTTTGCATATGCATCTACTAAATTCATCATATTCAAAACAAATTATTAATAATATAGAAATGTAAATTAGGAAGACATAAAGTAACTGAAAAACCTATACATCAACATCATTAAAATACTCATCAATATCTTTCATCCAAGTAATGAACATTAAAGTGGAATTTGAATCCACATTCTATGACTCCAGGAATGATGTTCTTTATTCTAATACTATAATGCCACTCAAGTTAATGCATCATTAGAAAAAGTATGAATGTTGTAAATTACATTAATAATTAAGAGTACTAAGTACCAGAGATGGAATTTGACCTCAGAGCTTCTGATTTCAAGTCTATGTTCACTATGCAGGATGACATTTGTAAACAAACCAACAAACTTTTAAGAAAATTAAGCATACTAATTCAATTATGTTCACAATAAGTCTAATAAAAGTTTTAATAAAATTTTTAAAAATTAGCAAAGAGATTACAATTTATCAGCAAGATAACAGTGACCAAATAAGATTTATACCAAGAATGAGGGCTGGTTAATTATCAATCAGGAAAATTACTACCATAATTGGCCATATCAATAACAAAAATCATATAATCTCAACAGAGGCAGAAAAAGCTTTTCACAAAATATAGCACCCATTCCTATTAAAAACACTAGAGAGAGGGGCAGCTAGGGGTGTGTGTGTGTGTGTGTGTGTAGTGATTAGAGCACCAGCCCTGAATTCAAATCTGACTTCAGACACTTAACATTTCCTAGCTTGTGACCCTGGGCAAGTCAATTAACCCCAATAGTTTCAGCACAACAATAACAACAACAACAACAAAAAACCCCACCAAAACAAAAACACTAGAGAGCATAGGAATAAAAAGACTTTTCCTTAAAATGATAAGCAGCATTTATCTAAAACCACCAGCAAACATAATTGGCATCATCAAGGGTGAAACAATGATGTCCAATATCACCACCATTATTCCATAATATACTAGAAATGTTAGTTTTAGCAATAAGAAAAAAGAAATTAAAAGAATTAGAAAAGCCAAGGAGGGGAAAAAAATGAGAACTCTTTGCAGATATGATGGTATACTGTTTTGTTTTGTTTCAATAATAGCTTTTTATTTTCAAAGTATAGGCAAATATAGTTTTCAACATTTATCCTTGCAAAACCTTGTGTTCCAAAATTTTCTCTCTTCCCTTCACTCCGTTCCCTAGATGGCAAGTAATTCAATATATGTCAAATATGTTAGACATGTATAATTCTTCTATAAAATATTTTCACAAATCATTATGCTACACAAGAAAAATCAGAAAAAAAAAAAGAAAGAAAGAAAAAAGTGAGCAAACAAAATTCAGTTCACAAAAAAGGTGAAAATGTTATGTTGTGACCCACATTCAGTCTCCCACAGTCCTGGATGAAGATGGCTCTAACATCACAAGTCGATTGGAATTGTATTCCTTAATTAATCAAGGATATTAATCAATAATAATTAATTATGCTAATTATTTATTGCATGAATTATTAATCATTTCATTGTTGGAAATGAGTCATGTCCATCAGAATTGATCATCACATAATCTTTTTGATGCCGTATACAATGATTTCCTAGTTCTTCTCACTTCACTTAGCATCACTTCATAAGTCAATCCAGGCCTCACTAAAATCATCCTGCTGATTGTTTCTTATACAATAATAATATACCATATTATACCATAACATAATCAGCCATTCTCCAGCTGATGGGCATCCACTCAACTTCCAATTCCTTGCTACTATAAAAAGGGCTTCCACAACCATTTTTGCAAGTGTGAGTCCCTTTCCCTCCTTTAAGATCTCTTTGGATATAAGCCCAGTAGAAACACTGCTGGATCAAAGGGTATGCACTGTTCGATAAACCTTTGGGGATAGTTCCATATTGTTCTCCAAAATGTGTGGATCAGTTCACAACTCCACCAACAATGAATTAGTGTCCCAGTTTTTCCACATCCCCTCTAACATTTATCATTCTGTCATCTTAGTCAATCTGAGAGATATGTAGAGGTACTTCAGATTTCTCTGATCAAAAGTGATTTAGAGCATTTTTTCATATGACTAGAAATGGTTTTAATTTCTTCATTTGAAAACTGTCGGTTTATATCCTTTGACCATTTGTATGAATCCTGGAGAATCATTCAAAAACCTACTTGAAATAATTAACAGATTTAGCAAAGTTGCAGAATATAACATAAATTCATACAAACATCAGCATTTCTCTCTCTCTCTCTCCATATATATAACAAAGCCCAATAGCAAGAGATAGAAAGAAAATTCCCCAAAGTGCAACAAGAAAATTAGATTTGCACACATATACTGTATCTAGGTTATACTGTAACACATGTAAAATGTATGGGATTGCCTGTCATCTAGGGGAGGGAGGGGAAAATTTGGAAAAATGAGCACAAGGGATAATAATGTTATAAAAAAATTACTCATACATATATACTGTCAAAAAATTTTATAATTATAAAATTAAAAAAAATAATAAAAAAATTAAAAAACATTGAAAAAAAAAGAAAAAAGAAAATTCCCCATATATAGACAAAATAAAGGATTTGCATTTCTACATTTATTATCTTACCATATAAGAATTTATACAGTTTAATTTCATTGATTTCTCTTCTTTCATATTTACCTTTTATGCTTCTCTTCAATTTTGTTAAACTCTCAGATTTTCTATTGAGTTCTGGGGTATTTTCATCAGGAATCCTTGAAAGCTCTTTCATCAAATATTCACTTTTGCTCCTAAAGAATTATACTCAATTTTGCTAGGTAACAGTTTTTGGATTGTAATCCTAGCTCCTTTGCCTTCTAGAATATCATATTCCAAATTTTCTGTTCCTTTAACATGAAACTGTTAAATCTTGTGTGTTTCTGACTGTGGCTCCACGATATTTTAATTTTTTTCAGGTTACTTGCAATATGTTCTCCTTGATCTGGAAGCTCTGAAATTTGTCTATACATTTTAGAAGTTTTCACTTTGGGATCTCTTTCAAGAGATGGATTTCTTTTAATTTCTATTTTACCCTCTGATTAGGAGTTTTCCTTATAACATTCTTTCTCCCCTCGCCCCCCTGAGGCTGGGGTTAAGTGACTTGCCCAGGGTCACACAGCTAGGAAGTGTTAAATGTCTGAAATCACATTTGAACTCGGATCCTCCTGAATTCAAGGCTGGTGCTCTATCCACTGCACCACCTAGCTACCCCCTCCTTTTAACATTCTTGAAAGATAACACCTAGGTTCTTTTTTTTGATCATGGGCTTTCAGGTAATCAAGTAATTCTTAAATTATCTCTCTTCAATATATGAAACAGGGACAGAACATCCAAGATGCAAAGCACTTGAGAGCCTATATGCAGCACAAAAGGAGGTTCCAATTCCATACTGGGGTAGCCCCACACCCAAATTGGGACACTGGAAATATATCACAAGAAAAAAATACTATAAGCATCTAGAAAGAAAGAATTCAAGTATCAAGCAACCACATTACATCTGATTTAGCAGCCAACATAATAAGGCAATAGGGAACTTGGAATACATTAATCCAGGAGGCAAAGAATAGGAGTTTAAAATCAAGAACAATTTACCCAATACAACTAAGTATTATTTTAGAGAGAAAAATGGAACTTTAATGAAAGCGTTATTGATGAAAGGGCTAAAGCTATAAAGAAACCAAAGTTCAGACACAAGCGAAAAGAAACAAAAAAGGTACATTTCAATAAACAAGAATAAAATACTTATGACATGGGCTGATTATACATATATCCCTTCTGTACACTGCCATGATCAAAGATCACAGAGGGATTCCAATTAGACACAGCCTGGGAGTAATTCTATTACATCTTGATAATTTATGAAAAGAGAAAGAAAGAAGAATGTACTGGGTAGGGGAAGAGGGAGATGAAACTTGGGGGGAAATTATCTATCAAAGTACACATTTATATAAGTAAGAAGGGGGGTAAGGGAAAGGCTGAAATTTGAACCTCTTTCTCATGAATGGATCAAAGGAAGGAAC
Source organism: Sminthopsis crassicaudata (assembly GCF_048593235.1). NCBI lineage: Eukaryota > Metazoa > Chordata > Mammalia > Dasyuromorphia > Dasyuridae > Sminthopsis > Sminthopsis crassicaudata. The sequence goes on along the minus strand of NC_133618.1, from coordinate 439,019,509 downwards.
ACACGAATGAAAACACACGTGTACACACATACACACACACAGTTTTAGTTAACAGGAAAATCAAAGAGAAAGAAGAAAAGGGATATGAAAGGGAGAATTAGAGAATAGTTTAAGAAATTAATTGTAAGCAAAACAAACTCTTATGGATATACAAGAATATTTAGAACTCTTTTTGAAGAAGTACACAATGAGAAATTAAGGAAAACGTTTATATAGGAACGAACAAACAAGTTGTGATATATAAATGTGACAAAATGCTGAAGTGTATTGTCAATATAATGACCAACCACAATTCAAGCAGATGAATGAGAGAATATGCTACCTACTTTCTGATAGAGCTCAGACTGTAGCATGAAACCAACTATTTTGGGATATTGCCAATGTGGAAATTTGTTTTGATCCAATATACATGTTTTGTTTTGTTTTTTAAATTAGAAAAAATTTCACATTCTCCATAATTTTCCAAATAGTATTTATTTTCAAATCAGAATTTTAAAATATAGTCAAGGGAACACTTTTAATTTCTTGATTAAAAAGAAAAACTTATTTTAGATGTCTCCAATAAAGTAAGACCTATTCTGATGCCTCATGGAATACTTGTAAAAACTTGATATTCTCTCTTTTTTTGGGGGTGGGGTGGTCTTAGAGGACTTTTTTTCCCAATAATTTAAAAATTAATTTTATAATTATAACTTTTTTTTGACAGTACATATACATATGTAATTTTTTTTAACATTATCCCTTGTACTCCCTTCTGTTTGAATTTTTCCCCTCCTCCCCTCCACTCCCTCCCCTAGATGGCAGGCATTCCCATACATAGTTCTGCTCATTTGACTCAGCATCAGTTGATGTAAGTCTCTCCAAGCCTCTCTGTATTTATTCTGTTCGTCATTTCTTACAGAGCAATAATATTCCATAACATTCATATACCATAATTTACCCAACCATTCTCCAATTGATGGACATCCATTCATTTTCCAGTTTCTAGCCACGACAAAAAGGGCTGCCATGAACATTTTGGCACATACAGGTCCCTTTCCCTTCTTAGTATTTCCTTGGGATATAAGCCCAGTAGTAGCACTGCTGGGTCAAAGGGTATACACAGTTTGATAACTTTTTGAAAACCTGATATTCTCAAAAAATAAACCAGTGGAGTAGAAAATTTGATAGATTCTATATTGCTTGTGTAGAAAGCTTTTACTTATGAAGTTTTTGATGATAATCCAAGGGGGAACATAAAAATTATTTAATGATTTTTCTTAAAGCAGTAAATAATTGTTCAATTATGTTATATAGCTTTCCTCTATGAGAACACTATATGGATGTTTAGAGAATTATAGGTCTCTTTTTCCAACAATTCAAAATTGTCCTGATCATGTGCATATTGACTTTAGGATTCTTACAACAATTTACATCAAACTCAGAAAATATGTGCCTGCCTATTATCAAACTGTTTCCAAACTACAGTGATGGTAAACAGAATTACCAATTATTGGTCAAACCCATGAATGTATTCTCATTTGAATATTGTATACTATACCAGAGTAGGTCCTTTATTCCCTTTTGTTAATTGTATCTTATCATATGCATAATCATATGATCAAAATGTCAACAAATGTCCAAGTTCTTGTAATATAGCACAAGAGTCAGGCTGTTTGAAAACCATGATTGTTAGTCATGTGAATTACAAACCATATTGAAGCCACCAGAGACTATCCCTCACAAATGTTCAGCATAAACAAATCTTCTATTGCTTCTCATTATACTACTGAACCTATTTTGCAATTTAAATGTAACCACTACTTGTGTATTTATAATTCTATCTGACCATAATCTGTCAGATCAAGTGATTGGTAAAATTATTCATTCATTTAGTAGTGTCTCTGAAAGTATAGTTGGAGCACAAATAGTAGAAGAAATGAAAGTCACCTCTGAATATGGCACTAGTTTTTAAAACAAAAAGTTAACATGTATATATTATAAATATTACTAAAAACAAAGCAAAATATGTAATTGAAATTTAAGTATACTTAATTCTCTTAATACACCTCACTTGTTATACAGCAGTATATTATCTTACATCATTAACTAAGAATTTTTTATGTATTGATTAGATGGCTAAAAATTTTAAATTCAATTCCAACTTTCTGCAAGAGAGCTTACAATTCTACTAATTCCTGCCACTCATCTGTACGAGTAAACATTTTCACTTTATTCATACTTTAAAGAAAGTACAAACATAACTCAATGCACAACTAAATTTAAGACTGTTTTTGACTGGTGCTGAGCCAAATGTTGTAAACTTTTGTTCAAATAAAAAAGGTCAACATTACAATAATTAAATTCATAATATTGGAGGGGATGTGGGAAAACTGGGACACTGATACATTGTTGGTGGAATTGTGAATATATCCAGCCATTTCTGGAGAGCGATTTCGAACTATGCTAAAAAAGTTATCAAACTGCATATCCTTTGATTCAGCAGTGTTACTACTGAGCTTTTATCCCAAAGAGATCTTAAAGGAGGGAAAGGGACATGTATGTGCAAAAATGTGGCAGCCCTTTCTGAAGTGGCAAGAAACTAGAAACTGAATGGATTCCATGAATTGGAGAATGGCTGAATAAATTGTGTTATATGAATTTTATGGAATATTATTGTTCTGTAAGCAGAGGGGGGCAGCTAGGTAGAGCAGTGGATAGAGCATCAGCCCTGAATTCAGGAGGAGCCAAGTTCAAATGTGGTCTCAGACATTTAACACTTCCTAGCTGTATGACTATGGGCAAGTCACTTAACCCCAGCCTCAGAAAAAAAAAAAAAAAAAAAAAAAAAAAAAAAAGGCAGAGGAACAAAAGTGTTAGGAACCATTAGTATATGGGATCAATTTATATTTTGTTTATTCTATAAAGACCAACTAAACGCACAGAAGTTCATCAAAAAAATAATCATTGTTAATTTTTTTTGGCCACAGCACATCATGAAACCAATCATACAGTAGTTGCTTCTGACATATGTTAGGGTCTAAATTCCACACCAACAGTCATAATTTATCTTTGAAAATCCTTTACATCAATCATACAGATTTTAAACACTTATTGCTAGAAGGCCTTAAGATCAAGTCAGCAACTTCTCACAAATTAAGTCAGATTTAAACAACTGAAAAAAATATCAAATGTGCGTGGATAGGCTGAGCTAATACAACAAAAATGATAATTCTATTTAAATTAATCAACTTGTTCAATGCATACCAAATTGCCAAAAATTATTTTGTAGATTTGAAAAAATAATTTAAAAATTGATCTGGAGAATAAAAGGTCAAGAATTTGAAGGGAATTAATGAAACAAAAATGAAAAGAAGGTGGTCTAGGCACAGCAGACCTAAAACTGTATTATAAAGTCATCAAAATCATTTGATAATGGCAAGAGTATGTGGTGGAACAGTGGAAGATTAGGTACATGAGTCACAATAGTCAGTAACTATAATAATCTACTGTTTAATAAACCTCAAGACTCCACCTTCTAGGATAAGAACCCATTATTTGACAAAATTGGCTGGGAAAAATTGGATACTAGTTTTTGAGAAATAAGGCATAGTCCAAAATCTCACACCATATACCAAGATAAAGTGGAAATTGGTTGATGATTTAGACATAGTAACACTATAAGCAAATTAGGAGAGAGAGCAAAGGAAAGTCAGATTTAGACCTGTCTGATTTAGGGAGAAGGAAGGAATCTATGACCCAACAAGAAATTTAAAACATCATGAAATGGAAACTGGATAATTTTGATTACATTAAATTAAAAAGATTGCAGACACAAAACCAAAGTAGCCAAGAGTATGAAGGAAGCAGTAAGCTAGGGAACCATTTATACAGTCAGTGATAAAGACCTCATTTCTAAAATACATAGAGAACTAAGTCAAATTCATAAGAATACAAGTCTTTTCCCAACCGAGAAGTGACCAAAGGATATGAAAAGAATTTTAAAATGAAGAATTTAAAGCTATTTCTAGTCATATGAAAACATGCTTAAAATCATTATTGATTAGAGAAATGCAAATTAAGACAACACTGAAGTACAGCCTTACATCTATGACTGGCTGGCTAAGATGACCAAAAAAGATAATGATAGATACTAGAGGGGACATAGGAAAACCAAAAAAATTAATACAATGTTGGTGTTGTAAACTGATCCAGGCATTCTGGAGAGCAATTTGGAACTATGCCCAAAAGGGCTAGCAGTCTTGATCTGTATGCCAAGATCATAAAAGAAGGAAAAGGATTCACATGTACAAAAATGTTTGTAGCAGCTCTTTTTGTGGTGGCAAGGAATTGAAAATTGAATAGATATCTATCAATTGGAGAATGGCGGAATAAGTTATGATATATGAATATAATGGAATATTATTGTTCTATAAGAAATGGTGAGCAGGCCAATTTCAGAAAAGCGTGGAAATACTTATATGAACCGATGCTGAGTGAAGTGAGTAGAACCAAGAGAACTTTGTACACAGTAACAAGATTATGTGATGATCTGATATACTTTACTCTTCTCAGCAACATAGTACATTCCCAAGAGACTTAGGATAGAAGATGCAAGCTATGGAGACTGAATGTGGGTTAAAGTATTTTCACCTCTTTTTTCCTTGTTTGCTTTTTTCTTGTGGTTTTTCCCTTTTGTTCTGATTTTTCTTTTATATCATGACTAATAGGGACAGCTAGGGCGAAGTGAATAGATTACCACCCCTGAAGACAGGAGGACCTGAGTTCAAATCTGATCTCAGACACTTAACACTTCCCAGCTGTGTGACTCTGGGCAAGTCACTTAACTCCAATTGCCTCAGTTTAAGAGGGGGGGGAAAAAAAAGTATTTCTCATATCATGACTAATATGGAAATATCAATGTACATATATTACCTATATTAAACTGCTTCCTCTCTTGGGGAGGGAAGAGGGTACAGGAGGAAGGAAGAAAAAATATGGACCTCAATACCTTACAAAATAAATGTTAAAAATTATCTTTACCTGTAATTGAAAAAATAAAATACTATTGAGAAAACAAACAAAAGTATGGGAAAAAGAAAAAATGATATAAAAAAGATATAAAGAAAGCCTCCCAATCAAAAAAAAAAAAAAAAAATCACCATTCCCAAAGAACTCACATTCTCACAGGTAATACAAATGCAAACAACTACATACAAATAAAACAAATAAAAAATATACAGGATAAACTGGAAATAATCTCAGAAGAAAGGCACTAAGATGCACTGGAATGGCTTTTTATAGAGGTTGGACTTCCCTATAGATTGAAGAAAGCCAAGGAAACCAAAAGTAGGATATGAGGAGGAAGAATTCTAGGAATGAGGGACAGCCAGTGAAAATGGTCCGAGTCAAGAGATGGATGGTCATATGAGAAGAACATATGAGAAGCAGCAAATTGCACAGTATGGAGAAGTGGGACCAGGAACAAGAAATGCAGGAAGAGATCAGGTTTTGAAAGATATGAATTCCAAAGAGAGGATTTTACATGATCCTGGAAGTAATAGGGAACCACTAGAATCTACTAAATGGTGAAGATTAAGGGATGACATGATCAAGGTTTAAGAAAATGTATTTGACAACTGGCTAGAGGTAGCTTTAATTGAGGAGAGATTTCACAAAGACTAAAAGTTTATTGACATAATCCAGGTATGACAGAGTGAGGGCCTAAACTAGAGTAGTGTCAGAGGTGAGAAGGGGACAACATGTAGGAGAGCTATAATAAAGGGAGACAAGAATGGAGTATTGACTGGATATGGAGAGTAAGAGAATGAGGGAAGCAAAGATGACACTTAAGTTTAGAGCTTGAGGGACTGAAAGGATGATGATTCTCTTAACAGTCTCTTGAAAATAGGCGTTTTTCATAACTCGTTCCAACAAGGAGATGATTGAGGCCAGTTCCAATGATCTTGTTTCTTTCTTTTTTTTTTTGGTTAATTTTATAATTATAACATTTTTTGACAGTACATATGCATAGGTAATTTTTTTTACAACGTTATCCCTTGCACTCCCTTCTGTTCCGAATTTTCCCCTCCTTCCATCCCCCCCCCCCCCCGATGGCAGGCATTCCCATACATATTAAATTTGTTATTGTATATCCTAGTTACAATATATGTGTGCAGAACCAAATTTCTTGTTGCATAGGAAGAATTTGATTCAGAAGATAAAAATAACCTCGGAAGAAAAACAAAAATGAAAACAGTTTTCACTCATTTCCCAGTGTTCCTTCTCTGGGTGTAGCTCATTCTGCCCATCATTGATTAATTAATTCCAATGATCTTGTGATAGAGAGCCATCTACACCCAGAGAGAGGACTGTGTGAATGAATGTGAATGACAATATAGCATTTTCACTCTTCTGTTGTTGTTCCATTTTATTTTCTTACTCCTTTTCTTTTTGATCTGATTTTTCTTGTGCAGCAAGAGAATTATATAAATATGTTCACACATACTGGATTTAACATATATTGGATTGCTTAGCATCTAGAGGAGGGAGTGGAGGAAAGGAGGAGAAAATCTGAAACACAAGGCTATACAAGGATCAATGTTGAAAATTATTCATGCATATGTTTTGAAAATAAAGTTTTAAAGCAGTCACCAAAACTATTTGGTATTGGCTAAGAAAGAGACTAGTTGATCAGTGGAACAGGTTAGATTCACAGGACAAAATAGTGAATAACTATAGCATTCTAGTGTTTGACAAACTCAAAGATCCCAAATTTTGGATAAGAAGTCATTATTTGACAAAAACTGCTGGGAAACTGGAAATTAGTATGGCAGAAACTAGGCATGTACCCACACTTAATACCATATAGCAAGATAAAATCAAAATGGGTCCCTGATTTAGGCATAAAGAACAAGATCTTAAATAAATTAGAGGAACACAGGATAGTTTACTTCTCAGAATTGTGGAGGAGGAAGGAATTTGTGACCAAAGGAGAACTAAAGATCATTATTAATCACAAAATAGAAAATTTTGGTTACATTAAATTAAAAAGTTTTTGTACAAACAAAACTAATGCAAACAAGATTAAAAGGGAAGTAACAAACTGGGAAACCATTTTTAAAGTTAAAGGTTCTGATAAAGACCTCATCTCCAAAATATAGAGAGAACTGAATAAATTAAAGAAATCAAACCATTCTCCAATTGATAAATGGTCAAAGGATATGAGCAGGCAATTTTCAGATGATGAAATTGAAACTATTTACACTCATGAGTGTTCCAAATCACTACTGATCAGAGAAATGCAAATTAAGACAACTGTGAAATACCACTACACACCTGTCAGATTGGCTAAGATGACAAGAAAAAATAATGATGAATGTTGGAGGGGACATGGAAAAACAGACAGTGATGCATTGTTGGTGGAATTGTGAATACATCCAGCCATTTCTGGAGAGCAATCTGGAATCATGCCCAAAAAGTTATTAACTGTGCATACCCTTTGATCCAGCAGTGCTACTACTGCGCTTATATCCCAAGGAAATACTAAAGAAGGGAAAGGGACTTGTATGTGCCAAAATGTTTGTGGCAGCCCTTTTTGTAGTGTCTAGAAACTGGAAAATGAATGGATGCCCATCAATTGGAGAATGGTTGGATAAATTATGGTATATGTTATGGAATATTATTGTTCTGTAAGAAATGACAAATAGGATGAATACAGAAAGGCTTGGAGAGACATCAACTGATGCTGAGTGAAATGAGCAGAACTAGGAGATCATTATACACTTCAACAACAATACTGTATGAGGATGTATTCTGATAGAAGTGGATATCTTCACCAGAGAAGATCTAATCCAGTTCCAATTGATCAATGATGGAAAGAATCAGCTACACCCAGAGAAGGAACACTGGGAAAACGAGTGTAAACTGTTTGCATTATTTGTTTTTCTTCCCAGGTTATTTTTACCTTCTGAATCCAATTCTTCTTTGCAACAAAATTCGGTTCTGCACATATGTATATTGTATCTAGGATATACTATAACATATTTAATGTGTATGAGAATGCCTGCCATCTAGCAGAGGAGGTGGAGGGAAGGAGGGGAAAATTCAGAACACAAGGGAGTACAAGGGATAATGTAAAAAATTACCTATGCATACATACTGTCAAAAAATGTTATAATTATAAAATTAATTTTAAAAAAATTTAAAAAAGAAATGAACAGCAGGATGAATACAGAGAGGCTTGGAGAGACCTACATGAACTAATGCTGAGTGAAATGAGCAGAACCAGGAGATCATTATACACTTCAACAACAATACTGTATGATGATCAATTCTGATGGAAATGAATATCTTCAACAAAGAGAAGATCTAATTCAGATCCAATTGATCAATGATAGAATCAGCTACACCCAGAGAAGGAACACTGAGAAATGAGTGTAAACTGTTTGCATTTTTGTTTTTCTTCCCAGGTTATTTTTACCTTCTGAATCCAATTCTTCCTGTGCAACAAAAAAATTTGGTTCTACAACATATACTGTATCTAGGATATACTATAACGTTTAACATGTATAGGAATGCCTGCCATCTAGGGGGAGGGAGTGGAGGGAAGGAGGGGAAAATTCAGAACAGAAGGGAGTACAAGGGATAATGTTGTAAAAAATTACCCATGCATATGTATTAAAAAAAATGTTATCATTATAAAAGCAATTAAAAACAAGAAAAAAAAAGGCTTTAAAATTTTTTTAAAGTTTCATTTATTCCTTCATTTAGTTGTCTTAACAAAAATGAATGTAATTTTACAAAGCTTCTTCTAAAACAAATGATTTTTTTATTTCTTGTTAACATATTGGTTATTTTTGTATTTTCTTATATTAAACTAAGATTACATTCTTGTTATAAATCTAACCCCTCCCCCCCAAAAAAAAGAAAATAGGAGTTTTGAATCCAAGGGTTTTGTAGATAGGTTTCAGGAGGAGAATAAAAAATTTGGGTGGAAGGGAGAAAAAAAAAAATCACATTCCACCCCCACATAAATGATTTTCTCTGAAAATCTATTTCAATTAATTACATCTATTTCATTAAATTTCTATTTATTACTTAATTTGTTTAATATCTACTTTATTTAAATCTAATTTATTTAATGAAAATGTAAATTTATTTAATGTAAATTCCTTAAGCTTCACCAGACTGCTCAAGGGGTCCATGATACAAAAAGTTTAAGAATCTTAACTTTAGGGGCAGTTAGGTGGTGCAGTGGATAGAAAGAACACCAGCCCTGAATTCAGGAGGACCCGAGTTCAAATCTGCTCTCAAGACACTTAACACTTCCTAGCTGTGTGATCCTGGGCAAGTCACTTAACCCCAGCCTCAGGGGAAAAAAAAAAAAAAAAAAAAGAATCTTAACTTTAAAAGAAAGGTAGTCTCTATGAGAAAGTATCTGAAATGGTACTATGTAAACAAATGCATATAAATTTTGTAACAACTAGGAGAAGGGCAAGAACCAAGCTGTCTATTCATAAAGAATCAGGAAAAAAAATTAGCTGGTAAAAGAAAAAGGATAATTAAGGAAAGAACACATAAATGCTATACTTGAGAAAGCCCACACGACTATGTAACCTTCTTTACTATAAGGAAAAAGTTCTTGGGAAAACAGCAGAGATCTTCTAGTTGACTATGAATGAATATGGGGGTCCCTTTCCCTTCTTTAAGATCTCTTTGGGATATAAGCCCAGCAGTAATACTGCTGGCTCAAAGGGTATGCACACTTTGTTAACTTTTTGAGCATAGTTCTAAACTGCTCTCCAGAATGGTTGGATCTGTTTACAATTCCAGTTTTCCCCCATTCCCTGCAACATTTTTTATCTTTTCCTATCATCTTAGCCAATCTAAGAAGTATGTAGTGGTATCTCAGAGTTTTCTTAATTTGCATTTCTCTAATCAATAATGATTTGGAGCACCTTTTCATGACTAGAAATAGTTTCAATTTCTTCATCTGAAAATTGTCTGTTCATATCCTTTGACCATTCATCAATTGGAGAAGGGCTTGATTTCTTATAAATTTGAGTCAATTCTCTATATATTTTGGAAATGAGGCCTTTATCAGAACCTTTGACTGTAAAAATGTTTTCCCCGTTTATTGCTTCCCTTCTAATCTTGGCTGCATTAGTTTTGTTTGTACAAAAACCTTTTAACTTAATATAATCAAAATTTTCTATTTTGTGATCAATAATGATCTCTAGTTCTTCTTTGGTCACAAATTCCCTCCTCCACAGGTCAGAAAGGTAAACTAGTGACTTTCTAACAATTTTCTAACAAAATCATAAGTCATATAGCATCTGAGGAAAATGAGGCTTTAAAAAAATTGAAGTGACTTAAGAAAAGATGTCAGTCACATAGTAAAGCAAAATTGAGGTATTTGGGAAGGAAACAAACATTTAAACTATGTGCCAAAAACTGCTATGCACTGAGAATACAAATGTAAGAAAAACAAATAAACAAAAACCCCAACTATATACACTATTCCTGCCCTCAAAGAGTTTATATATTCTAATGGGAAGAAAACATCAAGAAGAAGTGCAAAAGGGTTGGTACAAGATTAAGGTATGATGGTGAAATGTGTTAACTCTGGAAAGGAATAAAGTATAATTGGCCTGAGCCTTTCCCTAAAATAGAGGCCCCAGAAGGAATCTATCAGTGGGAGAAAGGTGCTGTTCCAAGGTAAGAAGCCAAATGAGTCACAGGCTGTGAATGTTTTAACAGTTAGAAGGACTCCACAGAAGCTGAGCAGAAATTGTCACCATTTCCTCCCTCTTAATTCAGGGATCGTTCTACTATTTTCATGCTATTTTAGCATTAGAACTATGTTGTCTAGATCCTGTGCCATAGGTAAAAATAATGCTTTTCTGTCGAAACAGAATTTTATAATATTGTATAATTCTGCTTCCCACACCAACTTCATGGCTACAAACAAGAATGAAGAATACTGATGAAGTTAACTAATATGCTATTACTTTTACCCATTCTCAGAAATAACTCAGTATGGAACAGAAGCAAAATCAAAGACCCTTAGAAACAAATTTCACAATGAAAGAAGGAATTCTGGCATAATATACCTACTAGGGGCAGCTAGTTGATGCAGTACATAGAGCACCAGCCCTGAAGTCAGGAGAACCTGAGGTCAAATCTGGGCTCAGACACTTAACTCTTCCTAGCACAGGACCCTAGGCAAGTCACTTCATTCCAATTGCCCCAGCAAAACAAATAAATAATGGTAATAATAAGCCTATTAATGTTTATTTGTGCCCTACCTTCTCTAAGGACTAGTTCCAGGGCTAGTAAAGAAAACATACATTACTAAAGCTATCATAAGTTGAAAAAGTCCAGGGGCTAAAAAGTATTTCTTTTAACCGAAATTTCACAAATCAATTTAGAGAAATTCTAAGCAAACATTTCTGATTTTAAAACCCACTACCACAATCAAGTTTATATTTGAAAACACTGTTCTCAGTAAGAATATAATGAACATGAGACTCAAATGAGAGAGTATAAGTTGGGAATTTTGAAAACCTTAAATAAAAGACTACATAAGTTTCTGTTAACTATATATATTACAAATGTATTGTTAGCCCAGAAGGCCTCCTTTATTGGCTACCTAGACCCAAAATACAGATTAGGGTGTCAAAAAATGAATTATAATTAGGTTTGATTTTCATGTATACTGTGGTTATGAAATTATAAGAAGAAAACTTCTATAAACTGATATCATAAGAAAGTTTTCAAATAAAAGAAAAAGAAATCAAATAAGATTAAATCATTTACTGAAAATATAGTTGATTTCTTATGGTCAAAAATCATGTTATGAATAACGCTGAAAATTACAGAAAAATAAAACTGAATTGCAAACAAAAATATTTTCCAATAAATAAAACTGAAAAGTTTCTTGTCATTCTAAAAAAAAAAAAAACTTCCAGCAAACATGAAAATGAGAAAATTATTTTGCACCAGCCTAGCAATACTGTTATGTAGTTAAAAATTTAAAATTCATGGGTCTAAGGCAAGAAGTATCAAACTCACTTCAGAGGCCTGAAACAGATCAAAATGTAATAGAGAAACGTTTAACAAAATAAGCATAAATATATATGTATATAATACAGATAATGTTAACTTTTGGTTTTCTAAGACAATATGCATCTGCAGAGAATCCTTTCTATTTGATTCATATACCCCATTGGGAAAGCTTTGATAAACTAACATCTAAGGCTGTCTTATAAGGGGATGAACAGGTCGAAATATGAAGGATGAACACGACACTAAAATAATGTTAAGGTGTAAAATGCTTAAAGTTGGAAGACAAAGTCAAAAATATAAGATTCGATTTGGGTAAGGATTGAGAAATAACAATGATGAAAGAGAAAGCATCAACAGAATATTTTCTAAAAGAATCATAATGCTTATAAAGGCATTGTCAGTGGGAATCCTAAATTTCAGCCTATATGTCAGTATTAGGGTTATGACTTGCCTGAGATCTAGATCTCCAGGAAAAAAGGAATGAAAGGCATGTATCACAGATTCATGTGACAGCCTTTTGGCAGAGAAACAAGATGATGATATTCTTATTTAGGAAACATTTCAATTATAAGAACAGGCAACCTAAAAATAAACACCCCAGAAAAAAGACAAGAGGGTAGAATGCTGATGCTGTTGATACCTGAACAGTCTGAGATTGGGGTTGGGTCATCATGTCAGGACATGTTAATCAATTTTAGCAGGAAGAAGGGAAATAAAGGAAAGGCAAGGAAAAAGACACTGGTGGGTAAGACCAATGGGAGGCAAACTGTCAAAACCAAGCCAGTAGAGCAGCAGGAAGTAGTGCAGCTAAGTTCCCTGACAAAATTCTACCAGACAGATCTAGATAATGCATCACCATCAAAACCTGATGAAGAAGTCTAGAAAAGACCCAAGCTCGCCAGCTGACAGTAGGCTAGGAAAGTTTCACAAAATGCTATAGCACCAGGGGAAGGATGAACATCAGTGCACGTGGAGGCCTAAACCGAGATCCCTACATACTGGGGAACTGCAAACAGGGAGGGGTGCACAGGCAGCTTTGTGCTCCACGACTCACAAGTAGATCCCAGATGCAAGTAGGCTGAAAAGAGACCCTGACATGAAGCAGCATTCTCAGATGGGGAGAGCTTGTCTGGTAAATGAAGAAAGAAGACAGCTCAGAGCCAGCTACCACAATAGGAGGATGACTCAAACCTGAGGAGCGGAGGAGGATCTCAGCATCAGCATTTAGCCCAGCTTGCAGAAGGAGAACTAAGGCACAAACCCCAGACCAAAGGAGAGTCTGCAGTTTTGTCACTGAACCAGAACAATATAGCTAGCTGACAGGGGCTGAGAAGGATGACTATTGCTAGGAATGCCCTAGAGCAGACCCTTTAAGGATCATTGAAAGCCTCTGAATCCCCAGCCTGACCTTAAGATTCTGAAAAATACCCACTCAAAACAAAACTCAAAATCCTCAAAATCTGCAATTTGATTAATGTAATCCTTTTCTCTAGACCTCAAAAAGTAGGATGGAAATATAGGCAAACAAACAAAAAACAACTCACTATAATAAGTTATTATTGTAGCAGGGATGCTCAAGATACAAATACAGAACAGAATGGACAAATACAGAAGAGAATGGTTCCAAAATATTTATATGCATCAGAGAAAAACATTTTGGGTGATTCAACAAGAATTCTTGGAAGGGAAAAAAAGCAAGAGTCTAAAAAAAGCGAAAATTTTTATAAATAAATTGAGAGCACTTGAGGAAAAAACTAGAAAAGAAATGAGAGCTGTAAAAGAACTAGAAATGGAAAATTAGGATAAATAAGATCACAGTTGACTCTTGTCAACAAGAAAAGGTAACATCAAGAAAATACTGACCTGGAAAACAAACCAAGGAGAAAATAATTTAAGAATCACAGAACTATCTGAAAATCATGATTTTTTTTTTACTTAATAATTTTTTATTATATATATATTTTTTATAATATTATCCCTTGTATTCATTTTTCCAAATTATCCCCCCTCCCTCTATTCCCTCCCCCCGAAGACAGGCAATCCCATACATTTTACATGTGTTACAATATAGTCTAGATACAATACATGTGTGTGAATATCATTTTCTTGTTGCACAATAAACATTAGATTCCGAAGGTACATGCAACCTGGGCAGACAGATATTAGTGCTAACAATTTACATTCACTTCCCAGTGTTTCTCTTCTGGGTGTAGCTACCTCTGTCCATCATTGATCAACTGGAAGTGAGTTGGTTTTTCTTTATGTTGAAGATTTCCACTTCCATCAGAATACATCCTCATACAGTATTGTTGTTGAAATGTACAGTGATCTTCTGGTTCTGCTCATTTCACTCAGCATCAGTTGATTTAAGTCTCTCCAGGCCTCTCTGTATTCCTCCTGCTGGTCATTTCTTACAGAGCAATAATATTCCATAACCTTCATATACCACAATTTACCCAACCATTCTCCAACTGATGGACATCCATTCATCTTCCAGTTTCTAGCTACTACAAAAAGAGCTGCCACAAACATTTTGGCACATATATGTCTCTTTCCGCTCTTTGGGATTTAGCCCAGTAGTAGCGCTGCTGGGTCAAAGGGTATGCACAGTTTGATAACTTTTTGGGCATAATTCCAGATTGCTCTCCAGAATGGCTGGATTCTTTCACAACTCCACCAGCAATGTATTAGTGTCCCAGTTTCCCCACATCCCCTCCAACATTCATCATTATTTGTTCCTGTCATCTTAGCTAATCTGACAGGTGTGTAGTGGTATCTCAGAGTTGTCTCAATTTGCATTTCTCTGATCAATAGTGATTTGGAACACTCTTTCATGTGAGTGGATATAGTTTCAATTTCTTCCTCTGAGAATTGTCTGTTCATATCCTTTGACCATTTATCAATTGGAGAATGGTTCGGTTTCTTATAAATTAGGGTCAGTTCTCTATATATTTTGGAAATGAGACCTTTGTCAGAACCTTTGTTTTTAAAAATATTTTCCCAATTTGTTACTTCCCTTCTAATCTTGTTTGCATTAGTATTATTTGTACAGAAACTTTTAAGTTTGATGTAATCAAAATCTTCTATTTTGTGATCAATAATGATCTCTAGTTCTCCTCTGGTCATAAATTCCTTCCTCCTCCACAAGTCTGAGAGGTAGATTATCCTCTGTTCCTCTAATCTATTATCTCCCTCTTTATGCCTAAATCATGGACCCATTTTGATCTTATCTTGGTATATGGTGTTAAGTGTGGATCCATATTTAATTTCTGCCATACTAATTTCCAGTTTTCCTAACAGTTTTTTCCGAATAATGAATTTTTATCCCTAATGTTGGTATCTTTGGGTTTGTCAAAGATTAGGTTGCTATATATGTACCCTTTTTTGTCCTTTGTATCTAATCTGTTCCACTGATCTACCGGTCTATTTCTTGGCCAATACCAAATGGTTTTGGTGACTGCTGCTATATAATATAACTTTAGATCAGGTACACTTAGACCACCTTCCTCTGAGTTTTTTTTTCATTAGTTCCCTTGCAATTCTCGACCTTTTATTCTTCCATATGAATTTTGTTGTTATTTTTTCTAGGTCATTGAAATAGTTTCTTGGGAGTCTGATTGGTATAGCACTAAATAAATAGATTAGTTTGGGGAGTATTGTCATCTTTATTATATTCGCTCGGCCTATCCAAGAGCACTGAATGTCTTTCCAATTATTTAGATCTGATTTTATTTTTGTGGCAAGTGTTTTGTAATTTTTCTCATATAATTCCTGACTTTTCTTTAAAAAAAAAAAAAAAAAAAAAAAAAAGAGCCTTTTTGAAATTTCAAGAAATCTTAAAAAGAAAAACTGCCCAGACATCTTAGAACTAGAAAGAAAGAATCCACTAGCCTTTTCCTGATAGAAGACTCTAAAATGAAAACTCCACAATATGTAGCCAAAATACAGAACTCCCAGGTCAAAGAACAAAATACTTCAAGGAGTCAGAAAATAGGATTTCAAATACAAAAAAATCAAACTCAAGATTGAATCATATATGATGTATCAGACATGTTCAGTGATGAAGAGAGCCATCTATACCTAGAGAGAGTGTGGACCACAGCATAGCATTCTCACTCTCTCAGTTGTTATTTACTTGCATTTTGTTTTCTTTCTCAGTTTTTCTTTTCCTTCCTTCTTGATCTGATTTTTCTTGTGCAGCAAGATAACTATATAAATATGTATACATATATTGTATTTAACATGTATTTTAACATATTTAACATGTATTAGACTACCTGACAGCTAGAGGAGGGGGTGAAGGGAAGGAGAGGAAAATTTAGAACAAAAGATTTTGCAAAGGTCCATGTTAGAAAAATTACCCATGCATATGCTTTGTAAATAAAAAAATAAACAAACTTGTGGTACATAAATGTTATGGAATATTATTGTTCTTTAAGAAATGATCAGCAGGAGTGAAATGAATAGAACCAGAAGATCACTGTACACTTCAATGTTATATGAAGATGTATTCTGATAGAAGTGGATATCTTCAACATAAAGAAGATCCAACTCACTTCCAGTTGATCAATGATGGACAGAAACAACTACACCCAGAGAAGGAACACTGGGGAAGTGAATGTAAATTGTTAGCACTACTGTCTATCTACCCAGGTTACTTACACCTTCGGAATCTAGTACTTAATGTGCAACAAGAAATCACACATATATTGTATCTAGGTTATATTGTAACACATGTAAAATGTACGGGGTTGCCTGTCATCTAGGGGAGGGAGTAGAGGGAGGGAGGGGATAATTTGGAAAAATGAATACAAGGGATAATGTTATATTAAAAAAAAAAAAAAAAAAAGAAGAAAGAAATGATCAGCAGGATGATTTTAGAAAGGCCTGGAGAGACTTACATGAAATGATGCTAAGTGAAGTGAGCAGAACTAAGTGATCATTATACACAGTAACAAGACTATCAGAGAGCAATAATGATTAATTCTAATGGACGTGGCTCTTTTCAAAAAATGAGATGATTAAGGCCAGTTCAATGATCTTGTGATGAAGAGAGCCATCTGCACCCAGAGAAAGGACTATGGAAACTGAATGTGGTTCACAACATAGCATTTTCATTGTTTTTGTTATTTGCCTTCTCATTTTTTTCCCTTTTTGATCTGATTTTTCTTGTGCAGCAAGATAACTATATAAATATGTATACATATATTGTATTTAACATGTATTTTAACATATTTAACATGTATTAAACTACCTGACAGCTAGAGGAGGGGGTGAAGGGAAGGAGAGGAAAATTTGGAACAAAAGATTTTGCAAAGGTCCATGTTAGAAAAATTACCCATGCATATGCTTTGTAAATAAAAAAATAAACAAACTTGTGGTACATAAATGTTATGGAATATTATTGTTCTTTAAGAAATGATCAGCAGGAGTGAAATGAATAGAACCAGAAGATCACTGTACACTTCAATGTTATATGAAGATGTATTCTGATAGAAGTGGATATCTTCAACATAAAGAAGATCCAACTCACTTCCAGTTGATCAATGATGGACAGAAACAACTACACCCAGAGAAGGAACACTGGGAAGTGAATGTAAATTGTTAGCACTACTGTCTATCTACCCAGGTTACTTACACCTTCGGAATCTAGTACTTAATGTGCAACAAGAAATCACACATATATTGTATCTAGGTTATATTGTAACACATGTAAAATGTACGGGGTTGCCTGTCATCTAGGGGAGGGAGTAGAGGGAGGGAGGGGATAATTTGGAAAAATGAATACAAGGGATAATGTTATATTAAAAAAAAAAAAAAAAAAAAGAAGAAAGAAATGATCAGCAGGATGATTTTAGAAAGGCCTGGAGAGACTTACATGAAATGATGCTAAGTGAAGTGAGCAGAACTAAGTGATCATTATACACAGCAACAAGACTATCAGAGAGCAATAATGATTAATTCTAATGGACGTGGCTCTTTTCAAAAAATGAGATGATTAAGGCCAGTTCAATGATCTTGTGATGAAGAGAGCCATCTGCACCCAGAGAAAGGACTATGGAAACTGAATGTGGTTCACAACATAGCATTTTCATTGTTTTTGTTATTTGCCTTCTCATTTTTTTCCCTTTTTGATCTGATTTTTCTTGTGCAGCAAGATAATTATATAAATATGTATGCCTATATTGGATTTTACGTATTTTGTCTAACATGTTTAACATATATTGGATTACCTGCTATCAAGGGAGGAGGTGGGGAAAAGGAGGGACAAACTTGAAACACAAGGTTTCGCAACCGTCAATGTTGAAAAATTATCCAATACATATGTTTTAAAAATAAAAAGTTGTAATAAAAAAATAAAAATAAATTAAAAATAAAATTAGCCCCTAAATGTATTGTTCTTTCTTTCAACTTTCAATATTGTAAAAAATTTTTTTCAAAATTTCTGAAATACCACTTTCATGAAGACTTCCTTTATTATTCTCAGTCAGTAATTACCTTTTCTCCTTAGACCTAACACATCAATTTATTTGTACCTTATACTTCTAGAAAATCTCCAGAGTATACAGAAAGCAGTTAAAAAGAATTGAGTTCAAGTCCTGCCTCTAAAAAAAAAACAGAATGGTAACTGATTAAATCACTTAAGTTGTCCATGACCAAGCAACTTTCTAAGACTGTGTTGCAAAGAAGATGCTAATCTGCAATAAGAGTAAATTTCTTACATCAATGAAATCACAAGTCTAAGCAAAAAAAAAAAAAAAAAAAAAAAAAAAAAAAAAAAAAAATGGTACTTATAAATTAATTGCTTTGTGGAGGATTCTGGGCAAATGGCAAAGTAGATAAGTAAATTTCAAGCTCTCCAGATTTCCTTCACAAACTGCACAAATGTGTGCCTCAGGACGAACACAGACTTGAAAAATCAAGAAGACTTGAGGTAGAATAGGAGTTCTTTTGACATAACCCAAGGAAGAAAGAACCCAGACCAAAGGTTAACCCATGTGAGGTGCAAACACCTCCAGGATAACTCCACGGAAACATCAAGTGGGAAACTCTGGGGTTGTTTGACAGACCCTTAGCAGGAACCACAGAAGCTTTTACCTCTTGGAACTGCAGAATACAGGAGAAACAGAAGACTGATTAGAACTGATTAAGAACACTAGGCTCTGCTGGGCTGCAGACACAGGGCAAAAGGAACCAGCACTTCTGGGAATGCAGAGACAGTGAGACACAGGATGCTGCTGGCCTGAGGGCACTTGCAGCAGCAGTAAAGCTTTTGATTTGGGGTTCCAGGTAAGAGGGGAGAACTGAAGCAGAGGCAACATTTCCCTACCCTATGATTAGGGGTTGTTTATGCTAATATTTCTCATTTATTTTTTTAATTTTTTAAAAATTAATTTTATAATTATACCATTTTTTTTTTGACTGTACATATGCATAGGTAATTTTTTTTTTTTTACAACATTATCCCTTGTACTCCCTTCGGTTCCGAATTTTTCCCCTCCTTCCCTCCACCCCCTCCCCTAGATGGCAGGCATTCCCATACATATTAAATACCTTATAGTATATCTTAGGTACAATATATAATATTTCTCATTAAAAAAAAAAAAACCCGAAAACATATAACCATATATACTTACTACGAAAATTGGGAAGATCTGGAGTTCATCTTCAGAGGATGACACTGAAGTAAAAAAAAACTTCTATCCCAAAGATAAATGACTCCTTGCCCAGAGGAAATTTATAGAACTCAAAAAAGAATTTAAAACTCAAATGAGACACACTAAGGAAAAAAAAATTATTTTTAAAAAAGCCATCCAAGAAAAACAAAAAAATTAAGAAAAAAAAATTAACCAACTAGAAAAGAAAATATAATCTTAAAGAAGAAAATAACTCTTTTGAAAACTAGGCAAAGGGAAGCCACCAAAGCTAGAAAAATGACCAAGAAATAATAATTCAGAATGCAAAGGATGAAAAAATAGAACACAATGTGAAAAATCTTTTAAGAAAAATAAGTTCTGAAGAATACTTCAAAAAGGGAATATCTAAGAATAATTCAACTACCTGAAAGATGTGACCAAAAAAAGAACCTTGACACAATACTGCAAGAAATAATCCAAGAAAATTACACTGGAGTGATAGAACATTAGAAAGTAGAAATTTTAAAAAATCTACCTATCACAACCCCAAAAAGATCCTTTGTGGAATACACACAGTAATATTATTGCCAAATTTCAAAAGCCAGATCAAAGTGAAAATTTTACAATAAACAAGAAAAAAATGTGACAATCCAAATAGATTAGAGCTAAAATTAGAACTGTTCAAGACTTAACAGCAGCCAAAATAAAAGACCGTTAAGTTCTAAAATCATATATGCTGATTAATAAAAGAACTAGGCCTGTGGCCAAAAATATATCCAGAAAATTATGCATAATATTAAATGAAAAAAATGGGCATTCAATGAACTTACAGATTTTCACGACTTTCTTTCAACCAAACTGGGAATCGGAAAAAGACAAGGGAGGGATCTCTGGGTGGTAGGAAGTTAAGTAATAGCAAGGCAAGCAGAATTAAAGCAGAAGACTTAGCAGGGTTAGGAAAGAATAGATATACAAAACACTATAACAAGGATCAGGAATAGAATTTACTAGGAAAAAAGTACAGGTAGTAATCATTGATTTTAGAAAAATTTAAACCAAATGTCAGATGAATATTGTTTTAAATACACATATACATTTATCCATATGTAAACATGTATGAATCTGAGTATAAGTAGTCCAGAAGAAGGCAGTCTGGAAGGAGGTAGTCTGAATTGGGTCAAGGACAAGACTTCCCAGGAGAACTTCAGGGAAGCTCAAGGAGATTCAGAGCCAGAATTAAGGAAGAAGAGGATTCAAGATTCGAGATTTTTAAAAATTATGTTCACAAATCTGCTGAAGCCCATGAAGCTCACTAGGACTTTATACCTTCGCTCTGGCGGAGGCTCCAGAAGCCTCCCAAGAAACCTGCTCACAGAGAAAAGGATTTACAGAAAAGAAACTTCCTCTCAGAGAAGGATTACAATTGAGAGACGACAGGACACTACAATTTGTGTATATATAGATATATGTACAGATTGTGGGTCTGTGGGTGGTTGTGAATATATATATATACATGGGAGGATATGCAGGGGTATGTTATATGTATGTATTTCTCTCTCTCCACACATGTACATATAAAAACTTATCTATGCTTAACTATAGCCTACTTGGGGAAAGGTGGGGATGAAGGGTTAAAAAAGAATAAAAGTTTAAAAAGTACACATCAGAGAACAAAAGAACAACTTATAAGGAGGTAAAGAAAAGATAGACACTAGTGAATATAATTTCTTATACTATTACATATCCTTTCTTGAACTGATAATTTTTTTTTCCTGTTCGGTTTTGTTTTAAACAAACATTTTTAAAAACTGCTTTGTCTTATATGTTTATGTGTTTGTCTTCAATAATCTTAAATTTTTCTAGGGTATGGACTATGTCATCTCAATTTAGTATTTCATTATTTAATACATTGCTCTGTTGAATTAAATTAAGGATATTAGACTACATTTTTAAAAAGTAACTTTAATTAAAGCAAAAGCAATGTAACAGCCATAAAGAATCCGCAAACTTTTTTTTCAAACTCTACTTTTCTCTAATTGAAACACAATTTGAATTATATTTACCCCATCCAGGTGGTAGAGGTCCAAGAGGGTCAAATTCTTTACTCTGAGTTGAAGTAAACAAATCTTGATTCTATATAAAAATGGAAAGGATAAATTAATAACTCAAAACATGAAATTTTTACATAAAAGTTTTATTTTCAAAACCCAAGCAGTTTTCAACATTCACCCTGGCAAAACTTGTTTCCATTTCTTTTTCTCCCTCCTACTTACCCCCTCCCCAAGGCGGCAAAAAATCCAATACATAAGCAAATCTTTTTTAGAAATTCTAAGAACAATACTCATTTTTAAAAATTATGTTCACAAATCTGCTGAAGCCCATGAAGCCGTCTAGGACTTTATATTTTAAATAATACCATAAAGATGTGGCAAAGCAATATACATACATTAAACTTAATAGCAATACATATTTTCATCCCTATTTCTGCTTGAAGTTTAAATGCTTAAATATTCAATCATAAAACTAGTGTTACACTTTGAATGTGGAAAAAAAGCTGATGAAAGAAGAGTGGTTGAAAGGAGGAAAAGAAAAGGGATTCAGAAAGAATATGGCTAAAGTTATAGGAAAAGAGGGAGATAGCTTAATGGATGAGTAAATGATTCCAGAATATTTGTGGAAAAAGCAAGGATTTCAAAAAACAAGCCTCAATATTTTAGAAAAAAATATTCTATCAGTTAATGTTCAAAAAATACTAATTAAACAATTAATATGAGTATACAGTGAAACAATGATCATTACTGTCATTCAAATAGTTCAAGGAATGAGATATAAAGGTTTATGGTGAGTCTGCCAACCATAGAAAGCTAGGCAAAGTAATGAATATTAATGACACTACTGTAGTTTAAAAGAATGGCCACTGAAAGAAGGATGAAGGTTACAGGAGATGAGAACAAAAGCACAGGAGGAATTAGGATTCCCAAACTTCATGTATTAGGATCCCTTCTTTCCTTCAAGATTTTCAAAATTTCAAGTAACCAAAGTACTCTTATCTACATGAACTCTTTGTAGATCACTACCCAAAAGATGGAGCCCTTTCTCCTTAATTATTTTGAATTTATTTTGTTGCTTTTTTCCCCTATTTGTACTTCAAAATATACATGTGTTTCCTCCAATACCATGTCAAAATCTCGTAAGCAGGGAATCTTTCTTCCAGAGAGCATAGTACAGTGCCTAGCACATGGTAGGTGTCCAATATATGCTTACTTAGCAGGTACCATATGAAAGGAAAAGAAACCTCTATCTATTTTTATGGATTGTTTCTTTCTAGATAAGATTTGGGGTTTATATATCTGTGATCCTTTGGAATATATGTTTGGCTAACAGTCTTGGCACCAACAATCTAAAGGTTATAAAGTAAAGCACTTACTATATTTTGTTACAACATCTGACTGCAAAAGACTAAAAATATATACAAGTGGAGCAGCTTGGTGGCACAGTGGATAGAGAGCACCAGCATTGAATTCAGGAGGACCTGAGTTCAAATCTGGTCTCAGACACTTAACACTTCCTAGCTGTGTGACTCTGGGCAAGTCACTTAACCCCAACCTCAAGGGGAAAAACATAAATAAATAAAAATAAAAATAAAAATAAATACAAGCCCTTTGTTTTGAGAAAACAAAAGATTCTTCACAAAAAGGAGGAAAATATATTTCTAAAACTAAGTTTTGGGTTTTTTTTGGGGGGGGGTTCAGACTGTGATTTTCTCAATATAAAGGAATCCCTCCCAAGGAAACTCTCCCAATAGACACTAACAACTACTGTACATCTCACAGCCTTAGAAAATTGTCTTCGGGTATTAAGATACTAAGTGACCAGAGTGACATCCCAAAAATGTATTGGAGATAAGACTTGCAAACTAGGTTTCCCTCACTATAAAGCTGGCTTTGGCTCTCTATCTACTATTTCTATGCTAGTTCTCAGGGTATTAGTCTTTAACATTATTCCTAAATAGCTTCCCAGATTCTTTCAAGCAAATGGAGTTCCACATAGTTTAGCCTTTGTAAAATATAATTAAGATTTTTATCAACAGATCCATGATAGTAACTAGTAACCTCAGTGTTAGATTTTGCCTATGAACTTATTTTGTCACTATTTTTATGTGCTTTTCTCTCAGCACTTTCTAAAATCACTTTGACACATGCAGGGAAAGGGGCCATAAGGGATATTTTATTAGTCTGTAGTACAAAGACTACTGCTCACCCCATAAATGAATCTCTGGTTAAACTGCTGCATTGCTCCTTGGAGTTGACTTCGTTGAAGTTGCCATTGCTCATAGTTTCTAACTGACTCCAAAGTTGGCCGCTGCCAGGTGGTAGTTCTTGTGAAGTGGTCAACATAATAAACACGTCCTATGTTGTCAACTCGACGTTCCCAGCTAATGAGCAAAACTCTCAAAATTAATGTCAGTGTTGTGGAGCTATTAAGATAAACATGTACCTGAATATCACTTAGAACAGGTATCCCTAAACCTCTCCTTGAGTAAATGCTAACTATTATGTATATAGAATCACTACCACTAAAAATGCTGGAACTGTTAAACTATTAAAGAAAATGTTTGAAAAGGAGGCCTTACTATTTAAAGAGTCCGCAGAGACTCACTCTTAAATATGTTTAAAATACATTTGTATCTAGTTCAGTCAGAAAGATAATGATTTTTAAATAAGAGTCTGAAATAAAGTAATCCCTACATAATATACCCAAGAGACAAAGTAAGGTTTTGTGAATGCAGTAAACAGTTGATACAATGAAATATGTCATTATAGAAGAACCAAGATCTAAGTAACCTCTTAGTCACAGATTAAATAAATGAAAATCACTCATCAAAGCCCTGACTTTCTCTTGTAGTATTTGAAACTTTGTGAAGAGTAATAGGAATAACAAAAAACCAGACCAAAGAGGAATGTAGGTGGACTTGAAAAGATTTGAATTACCATCTCTGAACAATTCTGCAAAGCTTTTCATTATTTTTGACTCACCCAGGAGGAAGAGGTTCTGGTCTATCCCATGATGTTCTTTTTTCAATATGATCTACATAGTAGACTCGTCCATGCTGATCCACTCTCTGTTCCCAACTTAAACACACATAAATAAAATGGCTAGTGTGGTTTCATACTAGAAAAATATTCCAAATATTTTATTTTTCAAACTATTTCATTTAAAAGTTTTTGGAAATTTTAGATAATGAATAATACAAAAATTAAAATAAAAATACATGTCACTAACAAAAAAATACTCAACAACTAGAGCTATCCTAAGCAATTCTCTTTTTGCAAAAGCTAGTAAATATTTCAAATTCTCAATTACCCATTAGTAGGTAAACTGTCACATCTAGTTCAGTTTCATTGGCTTTCTGAGGGCTCATCTCAGCATGTAAAGGCTCAAGACCACTATCCTGACAACTTGGTGAATACCTTTAATCATGACAATCCATAAAATACAGAAAAATACAAAATAATTCTTAGTCTTGTATAGCCCCTTTCTGTTCCTGTAGTAACTGTATCAGAGTGACAGAGAAGAGGAAAAACAATGCAAAGAATCACATAATGTTTAGTTCATTTTTAAACATTAACTTGGCGGTTGGTGCTCTAAATATGCTACTCTTGCCCAATAACCAAACCAGTGAGCATATAACAAAAGAAATTAAATCTTATAAATTTTGATATTCTTGCTATAAATGAAGGTAGGAAGAAGTTGCAGGTAAAGGGAATGATAGTGTAAGACTGTCCTTAGAGAGACAAAAATTGAAATGTGAAAAGTTAGTTTTATTATGTGTTTAAAGGTAACAAGAAAAGATCATTTCAAGAGTGCTTTGGTCATGTCATTTTGCAGAATTCATGGTATTTGAAAAAAAAAAGCCATCATGAAAATATTTATTTACTTTTATCTGTTCTAGATAATGTTTAAGTAAGATAATTTCTATGGAAAACTAGATAAAATCACGTACTTTGATATTCAGTGACTATAAAAATAAAATACAAAAAGATCATTAAAAAAAAAATAAAGTGGGAAAATATACTTCTGGAACAAGAAATGAAAACACCAAGACTAGAATAAAGTAATATTCTTCATTAGAAAAAAAAATCAAGATAAAACTGTTTTTAAAAAGAAAAGAACCAAGAATGATTAACAATGGGAATTCCAAATAAGCTTACAAAATTTTTTATTTTAGTAGATAAGAAATGACTCCTTACTGATGTGAGAGCAATTGTCTAATAACCTAACTGCTTATACCAATTTGCAAAAGAAAAAATCAAAATTAACACAAAAATTGAATTAAAATGGGTGAAAAATTTAAATGGGAATAAAAATTGGGGGGAAAAATTCTAACTTTCCCTGTTCTATTCAAACAATTTGGTGATAGCAAAAGAATTGAAACGGGTAAACAGGCATCATCACAGATTACTATTATCATCTCCTGATGAAGTTTGATACAAGTGAACTGCTATAATAAAGAGACAAAAAGATTCTAAAAACTGTCGTAACCAGATCCTTTTGTCAAATAATGAAATAATACATCCAAGGGCGACATCAATTTAAAAAATAAACTCATCAAAAAAAAAAAATTCTTACTGAGGATGGTGGAAAATTATGAGCACTATCACTTGATGAAATAATGAGTAACAATGGAGAGCAAAACAAATTTGAAGAAAGTCTGGTGAGAGATCTATGCAAGTCAATCGGAGGACATTTAATACATTTAAAAGATAAAAAACAGATGGAAAGTAGTTAAGATTTATAAATGTTCATATAACGAAATCTTTTCATCATTCAGAAGATTGAAGCCACTATACTTGGCCTTACATTTATTTCCACATTAAAAAAAAAGAGAGGCAAAGAAGGAAGGAAAAGGAAAGGAGGGAGAAAGAAAAAAGGGAGGAAGAGAGAAAGGGAAGAAGGAGGGAAAAGAGGAGAATGGGAAAACAAAAAGGAAAGAGAAAGTGAAAAAGAAGGAAAAAAGGAAAGAAAAAGAAGAAAAGGAAATTTACAGAATGTCAGGAGTCAGCATCCTTCCTTTTCCAATTTCTAAAAATGTTTTCAAAAATCATGTCCACAGATATAGACAACACAGTGAATGAAGGTATGAAAAGGGAATGGGAGCACTCCCATAAATGACAATCGACAACATGCTCAATTAAAATGTGTGCAGAATACAAAATTTCCTATGCTGTTTCATTATTAAAAATTGTTTCTTTGTTTTGTTTTGTTCTGAGGCTGGGGTTAAGTGACTTGCCCAGGATCACAGAACTAGGAAGTGTTAAGTGTCTGGGACCAGATTTGAACTCAGGTCCTCCTGAATTCAAGGCTGGTACTCTATCCACTGCGCCACCTAGCTGCCCCAAAAAATTGTTTTTGCTTTGGTAAAACAAAATCATAATTCCAATAGGTAACAATTCCTATATTTGTTTAAAAAAAAAAATCTAAAACTTTTGCAAAAAGGGGTTCACACATAAGTTTCACTAGACTATCACAGGAACCAATGAGATAGAAAAATTATGAATCCTATTGTAAATAGTGAGATCCACTAGCTGCTCATGTTTCTGTTTAACTTGCTGATCATATCAAAACATTGCAAAAGAAGCATATTTTTTTTTTCCTTCTGGAAAAAGACTAATATGGAAATGTTTTGCATGACACATTCTCCATGTATGTATATGTATACACACACGCAGAATTTCTTGTTTTTTTCAATAGGTGGAGTTGGAAAAAATTTTGGAATTGAAAGTATAAAATTTTTTTTAAATTAAAAAAAAAAAAAAAAAAAAAAAAAAACAACGAAACATTTCAGTGTTTCCTATATGAGATCCATAATCCTCCAAAAATTCAAATCTCAGTATAAAAACAGGTTTTAAACCAAGTGAATTAAAAATGTCTACTATCCAGACTAGATGATCAATTAACCAGAACAATATATTGGAACCAATCCATTACTATACAAAAATGTCAAATGGTTATTTAGCTGAGTCCTACACTGAGGAGGATGAGAATGAGGTGGATTACTTTCAGGAAATTATACAGTTCTTTTAATTATCCCAATCTTTTCCCTGAAATACGTCCATCTTTTTAATAGCAATATCTTTCCGCTTTAGCTGAATAGTTTAGAATTCTGGAAAAATAAAATTCTTGAAGAATTGAAAATGAAGATCACACAAAGAAAAATGTAAAGTATATATGAAGTGTATGAGCAGATGTTATATTACAGCATTATGTGCAAAAGTAAATAAAGGTATAAAGTAATATTAGAGAAAAATATAAAGAAAAAAAAATTAAAAGGCTGGTCTTATAGTGAGAGTGAGGATGCTGGTACCCTTCACAAGAATCCATCAATGTCAAGAGAATGTAAAGACTCAAAAACTCATATCTGAGAGAACAGAAATGCAGCAGACAGAACAGACAGACATGAATGAGAGAAAACATGCATCACTGTACTGAGAACCTATACATTGATGGCTCTCCTAAAGCCAGAGAATTCATACAGGATTGGCCATAAAACTTGACAAAATTTTAGCTTCTAAATCTATTTTTATCTATGGTCTTGCCTACCCCTGGTGCTATTAGAAAGAACATTTCAATGGCTCCATTTCTTTGTCAAATAGAAGTTAATGAGTACTAAAGTGACGACCATGAGTTGATGTCCAATTCAAATATCATTTCTCATAATCATCGCATCCAAAGCAGCTTTCTGCCTCATGAAAATTTCTATAGCCCTTTATTTAAACTTATACATTCTGAACTTTCAAATAAAATGGACATTTACAAATACAGAGCAGAAAAGTAGTGTATAAGACTAATCTATTCTATATGGGTTACTTTTGTTTCTACAGCACTTCATATAACTTTAGTACTTATTATATACTATCATAGGATTATTCTGCTTTCTTGAGCTTATTTTCCTTAATGAATTGTCCCTTCATTGAAGTTAAAAATCTTGGCTTTTAAAAAAAAAAAAAAAAAAAAAAAAAAACTTTTCATTCTGTTAATCTTCCACATTACTGTGCACATGATATGGGTAATCAGAGACTTCAGTAAACCATATATGATTACCAGCACAACACCCAACAACACTATGCAAGCAGAAAAGGTGAGGTCTAGAGATATGAAGCCCTAAACATAAGCAGATCAAGAAGTTTACTTCCAAATTGGTCCTCCTCAGATCCCTTACAGTTCAGATTCTCTGCTTCTTGGAATAATTTTCTAGAAATAGAAAAGAAATCCTACCAAAAATATATTTTAAAAAAAATTTAAGCCTCTAGTTAATAAAGAAGAAAAATGACATAAGGAAAATATTTGAATTAGAAGTCAAGAGATGTGGGTCTGAAGATCCCCCCTCAGTCATGAGGCCAGAGGCAAGTCACTTAACGCTTCATTTATCTGAGCTATTTTGATTATTCTGAATGAATTTGGTTAATTTTTTTTATTTTATGGAATTAACTTTTTTTTAGCTTGAACTTAACACCAAATGAACATTTGTAACTAGAGAAAAGAGATGACCATATATAAAATGGCAAATTTCTAGTATGAACAGTTATTTTAAAGAATATATGTAGTTATATGTACCTTTCAAAACTGTTCTATTTGTATAACCTTACTTTTCTTCTGGGGGTGGAGGGTCCTTCAAAGACGTGTGTGTGTGTGTGTGTGTGTGTGTGTGTGTGTGTGTGTGTGTGTGTGTGTGTGTGTGCGCGTGTGCTCGAGTTCATCTATATGACAGGATATAGACTAATTTTGACTTTTACCTTAATGTCACCATACCTAAGGGCAATACAATAAGGAATGTACCACTTATGCTTACATTCCTAAAAAAAACACCATAGCTATTAAAGTCTTTAGGGGAAATGTTCTAAAAGGTTACAAAACATGATGCTATTTCCACAAAACACTCATTAATATATGCACATGTTAATCTTTATTCTGTCCCCCTATCTCTTCAATTGTTATAAGTTAAAACTGAGGAAGAGTGAAACAATGTGTAAATGATGCACTCCAAAACTGGATACTCAGATGGATGTGATCTCACTAATTTTAATTTTCTTTCTATCAATGAATATTGCAACCCAACCATGCCTATCCATACTATTGACACTCTATATTCCAAGACTTCCCATAATTTTACCACAGAGGACTCCAACCCTAAACACTTAAAGTCTTCTTTGCTTTTCCCTGACATCATAAGGACAGTAGGTGAGCACTTGGGATGTTCATCTATTATCCTTCATACTTTCCATATAACCAGATCATCTTTTCTTCATATCATATATAATTCTAATGACATCTAAGCAGTAAAGTGAATAAAACTCAACCTAGAAGTAGAAAGACTTGAACTCCAAATTAATCATAGACAGTTACTTACTGGGACCTTAGGCATATTAAAATTTACCTCAACCTCTTCATCTAAAAACAATAATAATGATGATAATAATAGCACTTACTCCCAAATTTTATGAGGATAAAATAAGGCAATATTTGTGAAGAACTTTATAAAATCTTAAAAGTGCCATATAAATTCTAGCTGTTTTTTAAAATCAGTTTCTCATTTGTTACAGCTTGCTTATATCCACATTGAATCTCTCTCTCCACTGCCTTCTATTGGTAGTCATCTTCAATTATTTCCAGATTATTGTGTTCCATGTCTCAGAGTTTTACTACACTGACAGAATTGGCATTTGCATGTGAATGTTTGTTTCTGAGAAAAGCTTTTGAACAATATAGGAATTTTGCAATTTTTCTGAAGCTATCTAGCTTCCTTTTTTCCTCCAATCTATTGTCCATTTACATTGTCTGCCCCAGTGGATAGAATGCTGGCTCTGGAGTTAGGAAGAATTGAGTTCAAATACACCCTTAGACACACATTAGGATGTGTAACTGGGTAAATCACTTGCCTGTATGCCTAAAATGCCTAAACTGTGAAATGGGGATAATAGCAGCATTTACTTCATAGGACTGCTGTAAGGATCAAATGAGATACTTTGCACAATGCTTGGCAGATAACATGAGATTTATATATATATATATTTGTTACTGTCCAAGAGACACACAGTGATAGGTTCTCTAGATTGCCTATATATTGCAGTCTGAGCAATAACATTTCTGTGAAGATGATGTAAACTTTATCAACACAATTATTATCTACCCTGAGCAAAGCATTGAGCTAGGTGCAAAGGAGGAAAAGATAAAAACGGAACGGGGTCAAATGCTTTTGACTCATTATGGATCTTTTCAATAGTTTTTTTTACAAAATTCTAGGGCATTATGCTATCTGAACAGCAGGACTTCAACATTTATAGAAAATCTCTCTTCAACTTTTTATTGGCTATCCTCAATCACAGCGGTACACCTTTTTTTTTTTTAATGCCTCACCTGATATTTGTGATTAGAGAGTCATGGAACAAAATAATTTCTGTTTTTGTATCTTTCACAGAATCTTGATTTTTATATGAATGACAGGCATTTTGTTGGAAGAGAGAGCTTTTTGTTCTATTGAATTAAATGCAGTGAACCCAATATAGGGTTTTTCATAGCCCACCAAAAAAAATATGACATCTTCATTTCACTACATCTTTTAGTTAATTGAGAAATGGGAAATATGTAGTTCATTTGTTGAATTATCACTTGCAAATAACTGCTTTTATTTCCCAGGTACAGCCTCATCAAGAACAGCCTCATCACCCTCAATTCATGTATTAATGCTCTCAAACATTTTATACAGATGACAAAGTACAAAAGGTCAGTAATTGGTGATGTTGTTCTCATTTGTACTGTACTGTTTTTCAGTATAGTCTGAGATTTTTTTCAACTCTTTAGTATCTTCCCTCCATTAGATATCTTGAGAACTGACAGCTTTGTTACTTCTAGCATAAATCTCACAATCTAGATGGTTCAATCTAGACTTTGCTTTTCTAGACTTTGTTCTCTTTAATGCCAATCTTACCTCCCTTATAAGTAAATCTGGCATTGTGATGTTAAAATCCAAGTGAGGTGACTCTACTGTCCTTAAAGGTGAAAAGTTTGTTTTGTAAATATTTGCTGATCTTTTCCATTTATCTTCTACTTGCTGTCCTCCTTCCATTTTTTGTCCTTACATATCCTCAGGGTGACTTCATTTAGTTGGTATCCTTGCCAAGCCTTCTTTAAAGTGGTTTTACCTTCCAATGCTTCTCTCTGTTTAATGAGGCAATAATGCTCATAATCATTCATTATCCATCTTCATAAAATTTTACATCTGAATTTATATTCTAGTACAGTGTTGCCTTTGGTTTCCATCTCTCTCCTTGTTGCAAATAAGTCAAAACATATTTGGCTGCTTTATGGATTCTTTTGGTCTTCTTGCTATGGTATTTGGTTTACACAGATTAATTTTAGTATGAATGCCTGTTGTCCATTCATTACCCAGTCTTCATTGTCAATTTTTTATTCAAATAATCCAAGACTGAGGTGTCTCAAATATAAATATGTATTTTTTTTCATTAATATTATTTCATCAAACTTTTTACCTCTGATCTTTTCTTCAACAAGTCTGTGACCTAACTGGTCAAACTTGAGGCATATTATTATTATTGTTGTGTTTACTGAGTAACATTTTAAATCCCCATTTAGTAACTTTAAAATTCATTCCATAAGGACCACTCTATGTACTGAGCAGCAAATAGTACTTCCTGGACTCTATGTACTGAGCAGCAAACAGTACTTCCTGGAAGACTACTTTTACCAAAGATCACTGAACATGTTTCTGCGGAAGATGGGAAAAAAACTTGCTCATTTGTATCTCTATTTGAGTAAACTACTTAAAATCTCTGACTCCAAGATGTATCAGATGTTGAACCTCCTTCCTGGGACAATTGGAATGATAGATAGGATCTGCTGCAATGATCTTAGTTCAGAAAAAAGGAAAAGTTGCAGGACATTAATTCCTAGTCCTCAATCAGCAGTCTAGGCATTAAAAGGAGCCTCACTTACTGGTAACAGCCCACTACACTATTACACTACTGGGACAGAGAGGAGGTCAGTAGTGCCCTGATCTTTAGGCAGTTCAGATAACACTGGAAATCGCCAGGTCACAAGGAGGACACGCTGGTCTACAGGAAATAGTTTGGATAACATTGCAGCAACGTAGCTAGCACTGGAAACACAGTGGGATGGCAAGGATGGCACCTTGGCCACCAGGCAGGCTCAGATAGCATCTGCAGCAGCAGACCTGCAAGGAGGGCACCCAGGCTTGCAAGCAGCAAAATTGTAAGGAGGGCCCCTTGGCCTGCAGATAAAAGCTTGGAAAGTCACCAGTAGCATTGAGAGAGTGTAGAACACTGGGCTCCCCTAGAGACAAACAGCAGTGTTGGGATGCAGCTCTTTGTGCATTGGGGAGCACTGTGGGTTTGTACACGATGGGCAGTACCATAAGCCCTTGGGATATCTGGCAGCAACATGTAGTACGCAAGAAGAAAAGACAGGGGAATGACGATGGGCAGCAGAGAAGGATGAGCAGCAGCAGAAGAAAGATGGTGGCAGTAGAACAGGAAGGATGACAAGCAGCAGAGGAACAGGTATGACAAGTAGCTGAGGAAGAAAAATGTCAAGAAGCAAAGAAGGCTTCAAAGAAGGCCTGGCAGCAGAAGAGGAATCCTCAGGGTAGTACTTCTTTGCTGTTTCTGCTGTATTGAGGCCCTTTCCACTTGGCTGCAAGGAAGGAGGAGTGGTAATTTTTCTTTGAAGCTGGTGATCCTGAGAGGTCAGGGGATATAAAACAAAATTCTAGAACAGAGAGAGACTGGGGATAGCTTGAATTAAACTCTTCATCTTTCTACCTGCCAGAATTGCAATTGATTAGGATATGATACAAATTCAGGGCAGCTTGTTTTAACTTCACCCCCAAGTAGATGAATTTGAAACTCAGATGTGGGCCATTTGACAATAAGTATAAAGAACTGCTCTATCAATTGACCTAGAATTCTCTGAGATTCCACAAAAATTCCCTGCAGATTGCTCCTATCTGGGAGTTGTATCTTGTGGAAGACAAAAGGAAGCAATTTTCTCTTACTTATAATTCAGCTTGGTAAAAGGATTGTTGATTTGATCCTCAAGCTTTAAGTAATACACTGAATTGGATGTAAAAAAGCTTCCCTGAATCCTGTCTCACAATAGAAAAAAAATTTCATCTAGGAATTTCATATCTGATTTAGAGTCACTTTGAGATGTCATGATTTAGGATTATCAGAGGTCAGTTTCAATCCAAATCCAAAGGTGTGAAGGCAGACTAAACAATAAAGTTTTTTAAAACGCACAACTTCCTTTCCCATATAGTACTTTTAGAAGACATGAGCAAAGCAAATATAAGTTAAAATTGTTTTAAGATACTCACCCAGGTGGAAGGGGACCTTGATTAACTGTATTGAGTTGTTGAGAAGCAGAATTTATTGGCTGCACTTGTCTAGAAGTTGGAGGTGTTGTTAAAGCCACTGTAGTAGGACCTGCAGCTCCAGCTGTTGCTCCTTCAGGAATTACACTCATATTTGCTGATGGTGATGACTCAGTACTAGATGTAGGAGTTTCAG